>NC_044311.2:19671995-19972464 GCF_007474595.2 Lynx canadensis | reverse complement strand
GACTTCTGGGAGGTAAACTCCTATATCTGAGCCTCATGTTCGTCACCTACCATCATGAAGAGGCTGACGTCACCACTTCAAGATAGTTGGGGAAATCAGATGAGAGTGCTCTGAAGTCTAGATCAGGCAGATTATTATTCTAGCTTCTTGCCAGCATTTTTACTGCAGTGTGATGCTTGTTTTCTGAAGTGTTGGGTCTAGGAGATTTGTTTCAAGACCTTGTGGGTACACTATGGTCATAGCTGCTGTATTTTTATAAGCCATCAATTTTTTTAAGTTTTGATTTTAATTCCAATTAGTTAACATACAGTGTTATATTACTTTCAGGTGCAGAGTATAGTAGTTAAATGGTTCATACATGACCCAGGGCTCATCACAACAAGTGCACCCTTTAATCCCCACTGCCTATTTAACCCATCTCTTCATCTCCCTCCCCTCTGGTAAGCATCAGTTTGTTCTCCATAGTTAAGAGTCTGTTCCTTGGTTTCTCTCTCTCTTGTCTCCCTTTGCTTGTTTTGTTTCTTAAATTCCACATATTAGTGACATCATAAAATATTTGTCTTTCTCTTATTTTGCTTATTCCTCTCTAATGCCATCCATGTTGTTGTTGTCTTTTTTTTAATTTTTTTTAACATTTATTTATTTTTGAGACAGAGAGAGACAGAGCATGAACGGGGGAGGGGCAGAGAGAGAGGGAGACACAGAATCGGAAGCAGGCTCCAGGCTCTGAGCCATCAGCCCAGAGCCCGACGCGGGGCTCGAACTCACGGACCGCGAGATCGTGACCTGAGACGAAGTCGGACGCTCAACCGACTGAGCCACCCAGGCGCCCCTGTTGTCTTTTTTAATAGCTGAATAATATTCCATTCTGTATATATAGCACATCTTTTTTATCCATTCTGCAGTCGATGAACACTTGGGCTGCTTCCATACCATAGGTGTTGTAATTAATGCTGCTATAAACATGGGGGTGCATGTATCGCTTTGAATTAGTGTTCTCATATTCTTCGGGTAAATACCCAGTACCTAAACCATCTAATTATAAATTTATATATGTTACAAACACTTTTGGACCTTCATTTCTTAAGAGTACTTAATAAAATTTCCTGTTGGGGCACCTGGGTGGCTCAGTTGGTTAAGCATCCAACTTCGGCTCAGGTCATGATCTCATGGTTCCTGGGTTCCAGCTCCCTAATGGGCTCTGTGCTAACAGCTCAGAGCCTGGAGCCTGCTTCAGATTCTGTCTCCCACTCTCCTTGCCCCTCCATGGCTCATGCTCGCTTGCTGTCTCCCTCTCTCTCTCTCTCTCTCTCTCTCTCTCTCTCTCTCTTGCTCAAAAATAAATAAAACACTAAATAATAATAATAATAATAACAACAATAATAATAAGAATAAAATAAAACAAAACAAAATATAACACTTTAAAAGTTTAGGGGCATCTGGGTGCTAAGCTCTTAAGTGAAAGTCAATGTCTGGTAATATTTACCCATAAAATCATGACTTAGTTCAAGGAGAAATTTAATCCAACATCTAGATAAAAACAAAGATGTGTCTGTCTCTCTCTGTGCACCATATATGTATATATAATACACCATGTAGTGTATATATCACATATGAATATTGTTCATTCAATTATTATATTCATATACAATTGTACACAGACATTTTCAGAGATGGAATAAAATGGAGCGGGAATGAAGGACTGTAAAAAGTTCCATCAAGAAAAGGAAGAGATTGACATTTTAAAATATTTTCTTCTTTAAAATTAGCAAGTCTATTTCGGAAAAGTAAGAAAACAAAAAAGTGTGTAAGGAAGAAAATTTAAATGCATATAGCTTTGTTTATGTGCTATCACTCACGCATAGATTCACACTGCATAGGCAATGTTATAGCAGTTTCAACATAATTCCATATTTGAATATTTAATTTCCAAGCAGTATAAATGTTCCATGATTAGTTTTAAAAATCCTTGACTATTGGGCATTTAGGTTATTTCAAATGTACATACATCCACTACTGTTATTTCCCAAGGATACGATCTTAGGAGAAATACAAGGTCAAGGACTAAAACATTCTTGCCAAACTGTTTCCCAATAGTATGTACCAGTTTACAATACTGAGGTACAGTAGAAATGTGAAACTATTACCAATGCTTCTTCAACAGCGAGTTGGGGACCAATCTGATAAGTGGTATATTTCTTTAATTTGCAATGATTTTATTTCAAGGAAGCTTTTTTTTTCCCTCGTTTCACTGCCATTTGTGGCTCTTTGTTTATGAATTGCCTCTTCCCATTTTTCGCCCACTTTTTGAATGGAATGGTTTTTTTGTTCTTATTTCCAAAAGCTTTTCAGGTAACAGCAATATTGTAATTTAATTTTATGTTTATTTAAATATTTCTCCACAGTTGCTGTTTGCCTCTTTTTACATTTTTATAGAACAAAAAACTTTTATATTTAGTCTAAGCTTATGTCATTAAATTTATTTTATTGCTTTCATATTAAAAATTACTATCTCAAAATTTACTATTTGCCCTTATGTTCTCCCAGTTTTTATTCCATTTTTTTTTCTTTTTCACTTCTATCTCTTCAAATAATCAGGAATTTTTATTCTTATACTAAACTAGTTGCTGACTCAGCACCTTAAATTTTTACTAACTTGATAATTAATGGCTTTCAAGATTTTTTAAGTATAATTTTTTGTCCAAAATTTCTATTTGTCCTTAATGCAAGGCTTATTTGAAGTATCTAGTCAGCCATTAACCAGAGGCCTCATTTTTTTCCATTAAGAAATGAAAATTGTTCCATAAAAAATTGTTTTCCATAAAAAATGGAGGTTATTCCCTATAACCAAGAAAGCTACTATTCTCCCCAGCGTAGCTAAACTTTGGACAAGTTTCTTCCTGAGGCCCCTGGCCTCACTTTTCTTAACAGCATGTCCCCTTTGAGATGTCAATCTTCTCCCACCTCTGGCCAGTTTTACAACTCAGGATAGTCTTTCCCAAGGTTTGGGGGCCATCCTTTTGAAATGTAAATATCAAGAAAAACAGTGCCTCTGTCTCCAAGTCTCCATGGGATGGTAGGAATCTAACTTAGATAAGTGCCAATTAGCAAACATAGACAGCCTAATCAGAATGACCAAACTCCCTGGTCATCCCCTCCCCCCACAATGTTCTCCAGTCTATTTCTACTAGTTCACTCCAGTGCTTCAAAACTATCTCATCTTTGTTGTAGTGGAGTTGAGGTCAGTCTCCTTCTCTTATTGCAATAATCTTGACCTCCACTGCAACAGTACCGAATAAAATCTTCCTTGCCTATTTAACCCCGCATGGTAGAAGTATTCTTTGCCAGATACAAGTACAAAATAGTTTACCTCATCTTTTTGACTCACTACAGAGAATTATTTTTGTAGCATAAATGTATCATAATTTAGTAAATCCTCTTTTGCTGGACATTTCAAATGAAAATTCTCAAAACTTAAGCTACAAGCAAAGCAAATCAATTGACATAACTCAGTCCAAGTATATGGTAATGAGCCGGTACTTACTGCAACTGTTTTAGCTGAAACAGATTCTTTTTTTTTTCTGTTTCATATATCTTGGAACGATATGAAAAAATGCTATTCTTTGTCAATTTCCTATAAACTTGGTAGAAATTTTCTAAAGAGGTGCATCAGAAACATGCTCACCAGAGATCTCTTCTTTCAATGTTCTTCTAGCAATGTCTCAGATATTTTTAATCTTTGTTTATATTTCTACTTCAGAGTAATTTTAAATATTTTTTCCATCATGTTAAGTACAGATTATTTATATTTCATGTAGACATTATCAGGAAAATGCATTATTTTCTATTTTCCCTTAGGAAAGCACTGATTCTCACATAAAGAAAGTAATCTCTAAAGAGAAGAAAAATAAATGCTCCTTCACCTCTCCCTGGGGTAGCTTAATTTCTTCCAGAAAACTGCATCAATAGCATGTAATCAGAACCTCAACATTTATTCACATGCAATCAGAACCGAAACATTTATTCACCATGTTCTCTAGGTAGAAGTGACATGTGCATATGTGCAAGTATATATACATATACACACAAATATACACATGCATACATACCCACACATACACGTACAGCCATACATATAAATACAGAATTTATGTATATGCACTAAATTAAAATATGGAATATCAAAATGACAAGATTTTTTCTTATTTTTTACTTTTTTTAATAGAAGTAGAAAAAATATGATCATGAACTTCATGTATTCATTGCCAACCTTCAAGAGTTATGAATCAATGGTCAATCATATTACATCTATATACCCCTAAGCAGTTCTTCACCCTCAACCTCATTTACTTTGAAGCAAATCCCAGACATCATAACATTTAATTCATAAGTATGGCATTCTGGATGAAGCATTGCTTTGAATGTTAAGACTGAAAATCTTCACAGATTTTCAAATTCACAGAGGCAATTTTGAAAATGATGGTTTAGGGGCGCCTGGGTGGCTCAGTCGGTTAAGCGTCCGACTTCAACTCAGGTCACCATCTCGCGGTCGGTGAGTTCGAGCCCCGTGTTGGGCTCTGGGCTGATGGCTCAGAGCCTGGGGCCTGCTTCTGATTCTGTGTCTCCCTCTCTCTCTGCCCCTCCCCCGTTTATGCTCTGTCTCTCTCTTGTCTCAAAAATAAATAAACGTTAAAAAAAAAAGAAAATGATGATTTAATTTATTTTGCTTTATTTTAGAGAGATTTATAATCACTTCAGGGCTTAGGAGAAAATAGATTTCTTTGTAGCTGTGTGTTTTTGATCTTTTTAACAAAAAAGACAACTCAGTTGTTCTTTTGAACTTGTTAATATAGACATCTTAATGGCACATAGTCTGCATGGCTGACAGTAACTAAATTACACAGTATACGCACCAAAAGCTAGTGCAAAGATTTTTAAGAATCTGAATTTAAATATAAATTAAATCATCTTTGTGTGATTGGTTCAATGTAAGCTTTGTCTTCTTTACTCATCAAAGCCTCTAAGGTATTCATAAAAGACATGTCTCCATGGCCAAGGAGCCAAAGTGAATTCCCTCAATAAATACACAGAGATGCCATGGTTTGTTACCATCTTTTTCAAAATGTTTTATACAGAAGATTTCATTAACCACACCCAACTTGCTGACCATAATCTTTACCACATAGTCATCACCAGCCAGCCTCAAATTAATAAAAGAAAAAAAGTCTGGGATGACAGCCTAGTGAATGAACTGAATTTGTAACCAATTACTAAAGTAATCATAAAAATACAATAAGTTCTGAGATTAAATATGTTCAAATTAAGGGCATTCAAGGGTAAATGTCATTTCTTCATATATCTCCATAAGGACAATGACAGTAAGGAGGGGGACAGTCAGCTTCAGTTTGAACTTTTGTGAAGCTGGAATTGAACTGGGCTTGCATACTGGGCAGGAGAATGGATTAACTTTGTGAACTTTTGGGCAAGCCACTTACTGCTCTGAGCCTTAACTTCTTCATCTATAAAATGGAAATAACAACAACCTCGCTTTCATGGCCATTGTTAAGAACAAATGAAAGAATGGAAGTAAAAGTGCTTTTGCAAATTATAAAGCTCTAAGTAAAATGTGAGGTTTTATATTTAGTTTTAGGCAACTTACAGTATTCAGCAATTTACAAGGATGCTGTGTTTCACTACCAAAATCAGAATCACAGAAGTCTTTTTTAAATGATAATGAACATCTTGAGAGTGTTAAAGCCTTTTTTTGCTAATAGTGCTCATCTAAATATCCAATGTTCATTTTACATAAACCAGTTAACACCAGTCTTTTTTGTGTGGGTTTGTTTTAATCATTTAGTAATTATCCCTCAAGTCTTCCCTAATGTAATCATCTTTTTTCCAAACTCAATTCAGTTAGATATGCCATTACTTCCATTTTTGAAAGATACTAAGAATTTAACATTACTACTCCATAATTTCTAGTATAATATCATTTAATGCTTTGAATATAAAAGCCATGATAATTAATTTCAATTCTCTGGTTTCTCATCACCCGTCCTCCAATTTTCAGAAGCAAATATTTAGGTTTTAATCATAAATGTTCTCAGTTCACCAACAAAAGGAAATGAAAGCAAATATGAGTGAAGGAATCAACATAACTAAAAGGCAGCCTACAGAATGGGAGAAGATATTTACAAATGACATATATGATAAAGGGTTAGTATCCAAAATCTATAAAGAACGTATCAAACTCAACACCCAAAAAACAAATAACTCAGTGAAGAAATGGGCAGAGACATGAATAGACACTTTCCAAAGAAGACATCCAGATGGTTAATGGACACATGAAAAGATGCTCAACATCACTCATCATCAGGGAAATACAAATCAAAACCACAATGAGATACCACCTCACACCTCTCAGAATGGCTAAACTAAACAACACAAGAAATAACAGGTATTGGCGAGGATGCGAAGAAAGGGGAACCCTCTTATACTGTTGGTGGGAATGTAAACTGGTGCAGCCGCTCTGGAGAACAGTATGGAGATTCCTCAAGAAACTAAAAATATAACTACTCTATGATCCAGCAATTGTACGATTAGGTGTTTACCAAAAGGATACAAAAATACAGATTTGAAGGGGCAGATGCACCCCAATGTTTATAGCAGCATTATCAACAATAACCAAACTATGGAGAGAGCCCAAATGTGCACTGACTGAGGAATGGATAAAGAAGATGTGGGGTGTGTGTGTGTGTGTGTGTGTGTGTATTCCATTATATAATATATATATATAATATTATATATATATATTATATAATGGAATAATATATAATATTTTATATATAACACTATATATATATAATGGAATATTACTCAGCCATCAAAAAGAATGAAATCTTACCGTTTGCAATGACATGGATGGAACTTGAATGTATTATGCTAAAAGAAATAAGTCAATCAGAGTAAAACAAATACCATATGATTTCGCTCATGTTCAATGTAAGAAACAAAACAGAAGAACATACAGGAAGGGGGGAAAAAGAGAAACAAACCACAAGAGACACTTAATGGTAGAGAACAAACTACCAGTCGATGGAGAAAAGTAGGTGGGCAAGAGGCTAGGTAGATTATGGGTACTAAAGAAGGCATTTGTTGTGATGAACACTGGGTGTTATTTTTAACTGATAATTCACTGAATTCTACCCCTGAAACCAATATTGTACTGTATGTTAACTACAATTTAAATTAAAAATATTGAGAGTATAAAATATGTGAATAAAATTTCACAGATCATCTTAAATCTAAGTGGGCCAATGAAAATCAGATGTGACATGGGGCGCCTGGGTGGCTCAGTCGGTTAGGCGGCCGACTTCGGCTCAGGTCATGATCTCGCGGTCCGTGAGTTCGAGCCCCGGGTCAGGCTCTGTGCTGACAGCTCAGAGCCTGGAGCCTGTTTCAGATTCTGTGTCTCCCTCTCTCTGACCCTCCCCCGTTCATGCTCTGTCTCTCTCTGTCTCAAAAATAAACGTTAAAAAAAATTAAAAAAAAAAAAAGAAAATCAGATGTGACAACTAATGAGAATTTTAATATGTTGTGCTTATTTTTTTCTCCATGTTTTCTATATGTGGATTGTTTGTTATAGAAATGGCTGGTAATTTTCATATGTGTATGCCATAGTTTCTGGCCAGCTGAGCTACTATAAGCTACTGTGTATAGTGTTTAAGAACATAGGCTCTCAAATGAAACGAATCTCCATTTCTGCACATACACTTACTTGCTGAAAGGTGCAGCACTGATACATTATTTAATTTTCCTGGGCCATAAATATCTTCACTGTAAATTGGGGATAATACCAGTGATTTTGTAAGATTGTTGTTAAATTAAACAGAGATGCATGGAAAGTATGTGGCAGGGTTCCTGATCATTAACAGAACATAATGTATTTAACATTAATAAATAGTTTTACGGAACTGAGAATATGTGCCAGCCACGTTGCTTAGCACTAAATATACTTTAATATTTTTTTTAAATCAAATGCCCAAGGTAAACAAAGATGTCTAAGAATGTGTCAACAGAAAATCAGGTGAATGAAAATTTTCAAGTTGAGTGTCTATAGTTTAATAATTCTGGACTACTGTTTATAAAATTATGGGAGATGCTATATATTTTCACGTAACCTAAAGTATCCCAACAATTTTACTGACTGATTGTCTACCATATGCCAACTTCACTAGAACGCAGCCATGTGAACTCTGAGGCACTGCCTATTTTATTCACCGTTACACACTGCCTATTCCCAGCACCTGATACCTGGTTCAAAGAATAACCCAAGTAGTTGTACAATGAATGAACGCACTTAAAAAAATAATAAAATCCTGCCCATGCCAAGTATATGCTAGGCAGTGGCCTAAATATTTTGAGGCTCAAAGATAAACTGGTGGTCAATTGGACTCTCAACAATAGAATGAGAAAAACAGATATTCATGAGACAATAAGATATAAGTAAGTCCAATACTGGTAGATTTCAGAGGAGAGAACTGTTATTTCAACCATCAAAGAGAAAATGACACAAAAGATTTTTCTTTTAATTTGTATTTTTAATCTTCACTGGAGTAATAGTCACAAACATGATAACTTACTTGCCAGCTTAGTATATTCCAGGTATGTATTTTACTTGGGAGAATGTTCACAATATTTTAATTTAAATATCTTCAGTTGATGCATGTATTCTCCATTTTACTTCAACTCTACCTCTTTATACTGCCATAACTTCAAGACATCTCAAAAGGTTTTACTGCCATTCTGACCCTGAAGGCATGGTAGACAACCAGCATCTATTAAACAAAGTTTTGCAGTGACTACAAAGGATAATTAAATGATAGCAGGCTCGTGGAAAGTTAGGACAGAGTTAAGACACAATGATGCACAAGCTGGAAACCGAAGAAAACGTCACAGGGAGGATAAAAAGATGTGGAAGATCATTGTCAGGAAGTCATGGCAAGATCCAATCGAAGTTGAGCTATTCCTACTAAAGTGATCTCATTTCTACCCACACATAGATGAAGCTTGGGACACTCTGGTTCCAGTAGATTTAAGATACCAAATCACCAACTCAACTACTGGGCACTGCTCCTGCTGTATAGCATAGCAGGCAGATCCCCTCTTGGAGATGCCCGCACACCTCTGTTCACACAGTTTGGCTATAAACTTTGTTCTCACCAAACAGGAATGAATATCTATTTCCGTGTCATCTATTATATTTTTAATTTAAAAAATTTTAATGTTTATTTATCTTTGAGAGACAGAGACAGAGTGAGCAGGGGAGGGGCAGAGAGAGAGGGAGACACAGAATCCAAAGCAGGCTCCAAGCTTTGTGCTGACAGCTCAGAGCTCAAACTCACCAAGGATGAGATCATGACCTGATCTGAAGTCCAATGCTTAACCGACTGAGCCACCCAGGTGCCCCTCTATGTCATCTATTGTTGTCAAAAACAAATACACACACACACACACACACACACACACACACACACACTAGAAAATCTGATCCCTGAAAACACACCGTGTTTTCTCTCACCATTTTATTCTCAAGAAAAGAGGTCTGATAGATATCTAATTGCATTAACAATGGGTGTATATTTATAATCACAGCTAAAATTATGTTCTGAAAGCTGTTTGTCATACTTTAATCTCTAAATTTCTGATTTCATACTGTAATAATATCCTCTCTTTAGTTTTTATATTCAAAATAGTTCTGCTTGAATAGCACATCTCTGTAGGAAAAGATGACATATACAAACTGGAATTCAATACTACAGTATGCAGCAGACACTGGCAATGCTCAATCCAGAACTTTTCACACTTACTACTTAATTATGCAGTAGCCTGATGTCCAACTACCAGCACGAACATTTCTTTCTAAAGTATTTGGATTCAACACCCCAAAAAACTACTTAACCGTAAATCCTGATCATAGGTCTAACTCTGAGGGAACCCAAATTAAGACAGTGATATCAACTTTTCACATTGATCTCAAATGAATAAAGATTTGTCAGACTTACACAAATGTGGTCTTGTTAATATTTATTAAATGATCTTTACCTGTAATACTAACACATTCAGTGTGTTTAGTTTAGCTAAAATGACTTATGCACATACACCACTTTCCAGTAGTTTCTAGTGTACCTGAAAGAGCAGGGGAAGGATTCTTTAAACCACTCCCTCTATCTTAACCCACCTCTGAGTCCTATTGAAATTAAACCCTGCTGACCACTTCCATATGCAAAGTTATTATACCTTCACTGCAGGATCCAACATGAAAAGAAACTCTAAGTGGAATAGAATCCTAACTTATCTCTCCGAAAGTAAATGGAAGTGAAAAAAAAGTTATTTAAGTATTGTTCATTTTATATTGATGTTCCCTTTTCCAAGTTTGATCCTATATAAAGGAAAAAAAAAAACCCTCAATTCCTTTTTTAACAGCATTCACTTTACCACAGCTGGACACAAAATTTATAAGCAAGCTCCCAGCAGTGATAAAGGTGCTCAGAAGCACAGAGCCCCAGCATGACAGGCCAAAGAAATCTTGGAATCATACACAGACAAGGGGAAAGACTCTCATTTGAGAAAGCTACACAGCACAAGGTAAGAGAGCTCAGCAGAAATCAGGTGGGGATTCCCAGATACCTCATTACTGTTTTATATAGGTATCAAAACTTATCTTCCAAAACTCAACTCTTTTGTTCTCCCATCTATAGGTGAGAAAACACTTTTAAATTGTGAAAACAGTAGCCTTGGCAACACATGTGTAATAATTCCTCTTTGTTTGTTTAGGGGTTTGTGATTGAAGCTCCCAAGCAGAACATCATTTTCATTTATGTTCTTTGTTATGATTTTCTTTCCCTAGGCAAGCGTTCAACAGTTGCCTCTTTCAAAGTCTAGGTCACCATCTATAGCGTTCTTTACATACTTGTCACTCAGGTTTTCATTTTTATCACATTTTTCTTACCCTCTTCACTTACCTGGTTTTTCCTCTCTACTTCATGTGTCATTTTATTATATGGTTTTAGTTAATATCTGTGTTTTCTCCTACGAGTGCAATGCTGACGACTCCAAAGACCTTAATATTCTCTTAATTCGGTCTTAATTCAGTCTTAATTCAGTTTAATCATATCTTTGAACTCGTTCTTCCTTAACATCTTTCTGCTTGCAAAGGCCAAGATGGAGAGGTATAGGCCAGATCTATGGAACTGATAATGTGATTCAAGCACATCAGCATATTGTGGTAGCTTGCTAGAAATGCAGATTCTTGTGTCCAACCCAGACTTACTGAATTAGAACTTGCATTTAATACGACTTCACATTATTCATATGTAGCTTAAATTCTTGACAACTCCTCATGTAGGTAATATAGACAGGAATAAGCGAATTTACGGCTGTTTTAAATTTTTATACTAGGAGATTTCATTACTGGATCAGGGTCAAGTGCTACAGCAGAAACAGCAAATATTTACTGAAAAAGAAAAAAAAAAGGCACACAACCATAGGGCATTCTGGGAGCTCCAAATTAAAAGGAACGAGTAGAATGCAAGGCAGCATGGGATTTTTCTGAGGAAGTGCATGTGATTCCAATTACTTAGTTCAAGTGGGCCTTCAGAGAATTCTAGTCCCACCCAGGAAAAGCATCAATCACCAAAGGACCCTATCAGAAAGAAAGGACACATTGGTGCCTAATTCATGGATCATGAGGTTCACCCAAGACTGAATGGATTGGATGTTTCCAACATTCTCCACTGTTGTTCCCTCGTTCCATTTCCCCTTTTATTCTTCTCATTCATCAACTTCCTGAACTTCTCTTTCTGCTTAATATGGATCCCAGAATTAGTGGGTTTTTTTTAGTGGTATTTATTTTATTAAGTATAATGGACATACGATGTTATATTAATTTCAGGTGTACAACACAATGAGTCAACAATTCTATATATTCCTGAAAGCTCACCACAGTAAGTATAATACCTACCTATCACCATACAATGTTATTATAATATTATTGACTATATTCCCCATGTTGTATTTTACCTCCATGACTTGCTTATTTTACAACTGGAAGTTTATATTTCTCAATCCCCTTTACCTATTTGGACCATCCCCCACCCACCTGCCCTCAGGCAACCACCACCATGTTCTCTTTATTTAAAAGCCTATTTCCTTTTTGTTGGTTTGTTCACTTGTTTTATTTGTTTTGTTTTTTAGATTCTACATTTAAGTGAAATCATATGGTATTCATCTTTCTCTGTCTGACTTATTTCACTTGGAATACCCTATAGGTCTATCCATGTTGTTGCAAATGACAAGTTCTCATTCTTCTTTTCATAGCTGACTAATGTATATACACATACATACATACATACACACACACACACACATACACACATACACACACACACACACCCCACCTTGTCTTTATACTTTCTTCTATTGATGGACATTTGGGTGTCTTCGATATGTTAAGAAAAGGAAACCGTAATGCACTGTGAGTGGAAGTGTAAATTGGTGCAACCACTATAGAAAACAGCATGTAGCTTCCTCAAAAAATTAAAAATAGAAATACCATATGACACAATAATTACAATATTGGGTATTTACTGCCTCCCCCCCCCCCATTGAAAACACTGATTTGGAAAGATATAGGCACCTTGATATTTACTGCAGTATTTTTTATAGTAACCAGAGTTAGTGTTTTAAACGGTGTTTCCTTGCACCATGAAATCCTCACTTTCTTGACCTCATGACCCACTCATTGATCAATACCCAAATACCAGATCATCCGTGAGTGTTATCTCTCTTCTCAAATACTGCTAGAGTAAGTAAAAGATATGCTGAGTATATGAGATGTCATGGGCTGATTCCATGTGCCATGTTAATAAAATAGACCCCTTTTCCTCAAATTTTCACCTCCAACTCTATTATTTCTCTCAGAAAATGGATTTACTTTCTTACAAAGAAACTCTAGACCAATTGATGTGCATTTTCACCACTATCTTCTACCCTAATTCCTGACATATTCTTATCTTGAAAATTTCATTTCAACTAGAATACCTTTTTAGTTTACCTTATCTCCTTCACTGTGGTTAAAGAAATATTTTCTTCCTGTTTTTTGTTTTATTTATTTTAATTCTAAGGCTAAATTCCCTGCTTGTACTCTCACATCTTATGTCCTTTTTACTTTTATAACCCATAGTCCTCTAGGAATATTTTAAATAAATCATTTCCTTTTTAGTGTTCTCTATTTGACTTCCTTACTGAGTCCTTTTATCTGTTTACAAACACTCACAGATTTTTGCTATCTGAAAAATAAGCAAGAAATTTATTTATATTTCTTTCTTATGGTCTTTATATCACCTCCCTAATAAAACTGCTCAAAAACATAGTCTACATACTCACCAAAAAAAAGAGAACAGATTACTGACACATACAACATGAATGAATCTCAAAATGATGCTGAGTGCAAAAGGCCAGACACAAAAGATTATGTACTATATGAATGCACTTACAAGAAATTCTAGGAAAGACAAATCTGATCTCTAATGAAGGAAAACAGACCGGTAGTTGCCTGGGGCAACAAGTCAGGGGGTGAATTGAGAGGGATCATAAAAGAACTTTGTGGAATAATGAAAATATTCTATATCTTTATTGTGGTGTGTATAAATTCATCAAAACTCACCGAAATGCACACTTAAAACTGGTGCATATTACTGCATGCCATTTATACTTCAATGAAGCTGATTTTGAAATACTCCTCACTTATTATGTATATGACTTTGAAACTAGGCTATTAACCCCCAAGACATCTGGCTTCTTCTCACACCACTTCAATGAAACCACTCCAGTGTACAAATAGAACTTTCTCTCCTTTCAATTTCCAGGGAGGAAGGGCTTATTATCTTCCTGCTTATTTAAACATCCCTTCCACACCTCTTCCCCTAAATCTTTCTCCTCTATTCTTACTCTGACATTTGGAAGCAATTTAATGGTTGTGTTAAAAGCCCACTGCCAAACCAGTCTAAGAATAGGTGATGATGGTGGAGTAAGAGGATCTACATGAGTTTCAACGTAATGAATGTAGTGAATGAGTTTCATTACATGTAGGAATGTAATGAATGAAAATGGCTTGAAGGCTGACAGAACAGATCTTCTACAGATAAAGACAAAAAGGCCACACTAAGAGGGGTAGGAAGGAAAGAGACGTGGTTGGGAATCAAACCCCAATACACAAGGCTGGATAAAACACTCACAAGTAAAACAGGCATGGAGGAACAAGGGACTCAAGGCCCACACTTGGAAACCTTGGCCCTGAGGACCTGCACCAAGTAGAAAAGCCACCATAAAGTCTTTAAAAATGGCAGGTTTAATTCTCGGGAGAGTCAAGAGACTATAAAAAACTGAGTCTCTGTTCTTAACAGGACAACAGGCTGTATTACTCACCCTGAGACCCAACACAGAAACAGCAGCTTAAAAAGTGCCTGAAATACATGTAAAGGACATTTATTCCTACTTTTAGGACATGTGCCAGAGAGGAAGGGAGGTTTCTTCAGGAACAGAAGCACTAGCAGGCACGTTTTTCTTGCCTTCCTTCAACCTAGCTGGCCAGACACTGTTAAGAGGCAGTTATAATGCCTTCCATCTACCTTGTTAGTATTGCTTGCCTGGCCCCAGCATTTCCTTGCAGAATGACTCCACCCATACTGCAGCCTTGGCAGGTACCCCTCTCAAGTGGCTCCCATCCCTTCTCACCCAGTGGGCAGCCCTAGTTGGGACCACCATCCCCCCACCAGAGAAAATACTGCACTGCCCCACCTGACATCCATCCCCAGTCAGGACTGGTGGCCCTCCAGAGTGACTCTTGTTCTGGGGAAGGGCGACCTAGTCCTACCACTAGCCTATCTGCAGTAGTTACAACAAGACCTCTTATCTGCACTGGTAACTAGTCCCACCCACAAGGGCACATGCAGTGGCTATACCCAGGCCTCTCAGCCAGCTGCATGGGGGCAAACCCTGCCCACCAGTGCCCCTGTAATGGGCACGGCCAATCACTGGTGACAACCAGGTTGAGGACCAGCCACACTCACCAAGACACCAGTGGCAATCGCAACTAATACCAACAAGGGGGCACATGCAGCCCACATAACAGACATCCTTGGAGCATCTGGTTTTGATGACCAAAGAGGATTGTCCTATAGGCTCCACAGAACCTCTGCTATACAAGACCACTCCCTGAAAGCCCAGGAGTCATAGCCAGAGGAAACAGCAAAAAGAGAAATTAAGAAAGCAGCCCCATCTATAACTTCATCAAAAATAATAAAATATCTAGGAATAAATTTAACCAAGGAGGTGAAAGACCTGGACCCTGAAAACTCTAAGACACTGATGAAAGAAATTGAAGATGACACAAATGGAAAGATATATCATCTTCATGGATTAAAAGAATAATATTAAAATGTCCACACTACCTAAAGCACTGTACAGATTCAATGCAATCCCTATCAAAATGCTAATAGTACTTTTCACAGAACCTGAAAAAATAATCTTAAAATTTTTATGGAACCACCACATACCATGAATAGCCAAGGCAATTTTGAGAAAGAAGAGTAAAGCTAGAGGTACCACAATCTCAGATTTCAAACCAAACAAAGCTTTAAGAATAAAACCGTATGTTACTGGCACAAAAATAGACACAAAGATCAACAGAACACAGTAAAGAGCCAAGAAACTCAGGCTTATATGGTCAATGAACCTCTAACAAAGCAGGCAAGAATACAATAGGGAAAAGACAGTCTTCTCAATAAATGGTGTTGGGAAACTGGAGAGCTAAATTCAAAAGAATAAAACTGGACCACTTTCTTTTGCCATACACAAAATGAACTCAAAATGGAGTAAAGACCTAAATATAAGACCTGAAACCATAATATTCTTAAAACATAGGCAGTACTCTCTTGGTCATAAGCTTTAACAATTTGTGTTCTAAACCTGTCTCCCTACACAAGGGAAACAAAAGTGAAAATAAATAATGAGAACTACAACAAACTAAAGACCTTCTACACACTAAATGAAACCATCAACAAAGTGAGAAGGTAATCTACTGAATGGGAGAAGATATTTCCAAGTGATACAACCAATGAGGAGTTAATATCCAAAATATACAATGAAATCATGCAACATCAAAAAACCAATAACCTGATTAAAAAATGGGCAGACAATCTGAAGAGAAACTTTTCCAAAGAAGACACACAGATGACCAGAGACATATGAAAAGACCATCAATATCACTAATTATCAGAGAAATGCAAATCAAAACCACAATAAGTTATCATCTCACACCAGTCAGAATGGTTACTATCAAAAAGATAAGAAATAACAAGAGTTGTTGAGGATGTGGAGAATAGGAACAGTTATACACTGTTCGTGAGAATGTAAATTGGTGCTGCCATTATAAACAACAGTAGGTAGATTTCTCAAAATAATTAATTAAAAAGAATGAAATCTTGCCATTTGCAACTACATGGATGGAACTGAAGGGTATTATGCTAAGTGAAATGAGTCAGTCAGAGAAAGACAAAAGTCATATGACTTCACTCATATGAGGACTTTAAGAGACAAAACAGATGAACATAAGGGAAGGGAAACAAAAATAATATAAAAACAGGGAGGGGGACAAAACAGAAGAGACTCATAAATATGGAGAACAAACTGAGGGTTGCTAGAGGGGTTTTGAGAGGGGGGATGGGCTAAATGGGTATGGGACATTAAGGAATCTACTCCTGAAATCATTGTTTCACTATATGCTAACTAATTTGGATGTAAATTTTAAAAAATAAAAAATAAAAAACCAAAAAAAAAAAAACAAATAGAACTACCATATAATCCAGCAATTCCACTCCTGGATACTCACCCAAAGAAAATGATAACACTAATTTGAAAAGATACACACACCCCTATGTTTATTGTAGCATATATTTACAATAGCGAAGATATGCAATCAACCTAAATTTCCATGGACAGATGAATGGATAAAGAAGATGTGGTATACATATACAATGGTATAATATTCAGCCACAAAAAAAAGAATGGAATCTTGACATTTTCCTCAACACAAATGGACCTACAGAGTATTATGCTCAGTGAAATAAGTTAGAAAAAAACAAACACCACATCATTTCCCTCATACATGAAATCTAAAATACAAACAAAAAACAGCAAGAGACTCGTAAATGGAGAGAACAAACAGGTGTTGCCAGAGGGGAGGTTGGGGGGGGGCGGGGGATAGGTGAACTAGATGAAGAAGATTAAGTGATACAAACTTCCAGTTATAAAATAAATAAGCCACAGGAACAAAAAGTACAACATACGGTATATAGTCGATAACACTACAGTAACTTTGGTGACAGATGGTAGCTATCCTTAATTTGGTGAGCATTTTCTAATGTATATATTGTCGAATCACTATGTTTTACATGTGAAACTAATACATCTCAACTATACTTCAATCGAGGCTTAAAAAATAAATAGTAAAAACAAAAAACTAAAACTCCCATTGCCTTGCTCATGAATTACCATGATTTCCTAAAGCTTCAATTAACCTCTCCTTTGTGATGAGATCAAACCCTACACTCCTCTGCCTCCTAACATGTACCCAGTCTTCCACTTCCAAGTCCACATATTTAAAATCAAATCCACTCTCCAATCTAAAGCCAGCCACTCCTAACTTCGCCGACAAGTTTACAGGTATTCAAATTAAAAATGTAAAAATAATTCTATTTGTACCGATTCACATGAAACATCCACCAGGTATGTAAATACATTATTTGTACTGGCTTTCAAATTCAGATTTTACTCTCCATTCCCATGACATCTATTTGAACTCAGTCCTTTATCTGCTGCCTTGTCAATACAACTGGTCTCTTTCTCTTCAGAACTCCCATTTTAAACTTCATCTCCTCAATGCATTCTATTTACTGCTGTTGGGTTTTATTGCCTGAAATGCATTGTGTTGGTTGTTCCACTTAGCAGCTCAATAAACTATAAAGATCATACCTTTTGATCAATGCCTTTTAAAGAGAGTCTCAAATCTTCAGGCCTTGGAAAATCTCTTCCTCTGTAGGCTTATTAAATTCTATCCTCAAATCCAATTCACATATTTCACTAGTCTGAAAGAGTCAGTGTTCTCCACGATTTCCCTCAAGTTTTTCACTCCTAACCCTAACCCTAACCCTGAACTTCAGTATTATTCTTCTCTTTAACTAAAAGTGTCCTACCTTAATCTTAGCCTATAGATGTCTTGTGATGACTATCAATGCCTTGATGCTACAACAGGTGTCAAATTCTTTGGAATGATTTTAAGTTGCTTAAGGGACACATCCCCTATATGTATCCAAATTATTTAGTTTATCCCAAATATTTACCAATTATATACTCCTTTGTATTGTAGTGATTTGCATGACTATGGGTGTCAGTTTTTCAGACTATATTCTCTGGATGGAAATGGTATGAAATTTATCTCTGTACGTGAGGGCTCACATGGTCCTGCTCACTGTGGGTTCTCGGTAAAAATGACAACTCAGTATTTCACCACCCACCCTATGTTATAATGTCATTAATTATCAAATAATGTATTTAGGGCTATTTTGATACTGAGACAGGCCAAATATCTTCAAGAAAACATGTTGGTAGCACCAATTAAGTAAATATAAATTTTCTTCATTTCATTATGTGTGTCAAATCTCACGCAACTAAAAGGAAGATTTTAAATGGTGCTGAAATGGTACCACTAAGGCATGAGTCAACTTTCGGTAAAAGAACCCCCAGTAGGTTCAGGACAATATCTACATACACATGGGACTGTGTGTGTGTGCACGCGCATGTGGGAATCTGTAGGAATTTAACCTACAAATGAAAATAAGTTGTTTTCATAAGAACCCAGAATTTTACCTTCAGCCAGACCCAAATCTGTGCCTTTCACATATTTTAATTTCAATGCACCATGTTCTCAAAAGGAGTGAATACTTTGATTTTAAAGATGTTTAATCATTTTTAACTAGAATAAAAATTTACATATGAAAGATAAACCTGGAAGACATGAAATGTGAATTTGTTTGCAATCTTGGTGAGATGGAAATTAAGGATAATTACTAGGAAGGAAAGGAGGAAAGATGATATTCATTTTACCGTGGCAAAACATTCAGAAGCCATAAAATAAAAAGATGGTTTATAACCAAAATCTTAGAATCTTCAAAAATGCCCCAAACAATGCAAAAGTGACAACGAGAGATTAAATATGCAACTCTTCTGCTGAACAGAAAGTTTTCTTAATGTTTAAAGACACTTAAGTCAAAAGAAAAATGGCCAAGGGATGTGTGTAGGCAATCCCTTGAAACAAAAAGAGAGAAATAACAAATAAACATAAAAATATGCTCAATCACACCCAGAGTCAAAAACTGGAAATCAAAACATTTTGCAGTTATCCACTTATCAAAGATTAATATGCTTAAAAACACACTGCTAATAAGGACAAGAGCAAACAGAATTTCACACATAATCTTGAGGGAGTACAAATTGGTACAATCTCATTGAAAGTTAAGACGAAAATATCCATTAAAATATGTGCCTAGTTTAATATCGGGAAGACAAGAAGTGGAAAATATATATTGGTGAATTAAAATTCAAAACTGCATATGCTGTTCATTTTATTTTATTTTTACTTTTGAGAGAGAGAAATAGAGTGCATATGCATTTATGCAAGATGGGGAGGAGAGAATCTTAAGCAGGATCCCTGCTCAGCACAGCCCAGTGTGGGGCTCGATCTCACTATGGGAAGATCATGACCTGAGCCGAAATCAAGAATCAGATATTTAACCAATGGGCCACCCAGACACCCCTGCATATGCTTTTTGATCTAACAACCTCACTTCTGTAAATTTTCTATGGAGAGATGTTCTGAAAATTGGCAAGATAAAACATCATAACTCATTGTGACCCTGATTGTAATAGCAAAGAATTTGGAAAAGATTTAGAGGATATCTAGAATAATATACAACTAGCACAGAGAAAAATACAAATTTTTGAGTACAAATAAAGTAAGTACCAAGAAATCATTTGAGCAATTATATCTTTTGGAAAGCAAATTTTTATGATATGTGTGTATGTAAAAGTGTATATTTTTTACATATGTGTATATTTATATTTGTATGCACACATATATTTTGTTTATATATAAAAACATCTCAGATTTTAATAACTATTACACTAGAAATTTGACCAGCAGAGCAAGGAGATTTTTTTTTTTAATTTTTTAAAAATATTTTTATTTAGGGACACCTGGGTGGCTCAGTCGGTTGAGCATCTGACTTCGGCTCAGGTCATGATCTCGCAATCTGTGAGTTCGAGCCCAGTGTCGGGCTCTGTGCTGACAGCTCAGAGCCTGGAGCCTGCTTCAGATTCTGTGTCTCCCTCTCTCTCTGCCCCTCCCCCGCTCATGCTCTATCTCTCTCTCTCTGTCAAAAATAAATAAACATTAAAAAAAATAAAAAAATATTTTTATTTATTTTTGACAGACAGAGAGAGCACAAGTGGGGGAGGGGCAGAATGAGAGAGGGAGACACAGAATCCAAAGCAGACTCCAGGCTCTGAGCTGTCAGCCAAGCCCAATGCGGGGTTTGAACTCACCAACTGTGAGATCATGACCTGAGCCGAAATTGGACGCTTAGGTGATTGAGCCGCCCGGGTGCCCCAATAGATTTTTTAATATAATGGTATATGATATGAGGCCTTATTATTATTATCATATCTCTTTGTGTTTTGGGTATGAATTCCACAACAACAATGGAGCATGTGAGTGAGCAAAGGAGATAAATACATTTGTGAGCATCTGCTGTTCCTTGCCATTCTACTCACATATAGCATTCATGATGCCCCAGGAGTACAGAAATCTGTTGGACCCACAAAGCACGGGAATTCAGTGACTAAATGAGTAACATCTACAACTTAACAAGCACGGGAATTCACGTAACCAAGATGCCTTGCTTTCCACTAAAAAAACAACTTACTTAGAATTCAGAAGGAAGGCAGTGGCACTCTAAGAAATGCTAGTGACCAAGGAAAACTATCATATCCCTTCTTACTCATGGTACCTCCTTCCATTTGCCAACGGCTTGCCAGAAAAACAATTACAAAGGAAGAAAGGGAAAAATAAGGCCACTCGTAGTTCCTTTTCCCTTCAGACCTTAAGTAAGGCAAAAGTAGAAAATACTAGTAGAATGTATGCATAGCAAGAACTGAAACAAAATCAATTTTGTTGCTTCTGTGCAGTGATTCCATTGTTCTGGTAAGAATGAAATGTATGTACATGTATAAACTATGGAATGTGAATTGTTTAATTTCAGTGATTCCACATGTAAGTTAAATATTCTTACATTTGCATCTATAACTTGTATTGCATAAAATAAAGATGAATGGTACAATTCATGCTGATGGTCAAAAATTTTGATTTTTCTCTATTTAGAAAACCTTTAAATAGCACACAAAATACACCATGACAATTTGAGAGAGACTATAAAAAAGAGAAGTTTTACTTTTATCACCTTTAACACAGCATTTTTTTTTCAACTTTTTTTTTTCAACGTTTTTATTTATTTTTTTGGGACAGAGAGAGACAGAGCATGAACGGGGGAGGGGCAGAGAGAGAGGGAGACACAGAATCGGAAACAGGCTCCAGGCTCTGAGCCATCAGCCCAGAGCCTGACGCGGGGCTCGAACTCACGGACCGCGAGACCGTGACCTGGCTGAAGTCGGACGCTTAACCGACTGCGCCACCCAGGCGCCCCTCAACTTTTTGAATAAAGGGACCCACCATTTCATTTTACACTGGGCTCCACAAATTATGTAGCTGAACTTGATTCAGACGACTATATTCCCAAAAGAAACTTCTGACTACAACATCATACGAGTCTTAAAAAGAACTGCTCAACCAAGCTATTCTCTAATACCTGACCCAAAACCTGCAAGGAAAACAAATGATATTGCAATAGACTATTAAGAATATTTTGTTATACAGCAGTAGTTACCTGAACACCTGCTTTCCAAGGCTGATTCATTTTTCCTTCTTCTGAGCTTATCTAAGCATACAGTCCCATTTAAGATTAATCATATTTATAACTTTTTTGTAGCATTTCTCCACCCCATTATTTTAAATTTTTCTTTAAATAGTTATCGAGTGGATTAACATATAAATTATTATAACTTTGGAAAATGAAAAGTCACAAGAAATAACTCAGAAACTCAGGGTTCCTACAATTAATAATGTTATTTGAATGAGAACAAACTTTTTACATTCTTCTTAGTACATTTATGTATTTCTCAATTTTTAAAAAATGATAATATTATCTAGGTTTTTACAACATTACAAACCTGTATTTTACTGAGGGCATTTAACTTCAAATGATAAATGATTTGAACCCTTAAAGATGGCAACAGCTCATAATTAGTTACATCCAGCATCTTTAAGACATTTAAGAAGTATATATGATATTTGCAACAGCATGGATGGACCTAGAGGGCATTATGTTAAGTGAAATAAGTCAGACAGACAAAGACAAATACCATTTGATTTCACTTATATGTGGAATCTAAAAAACAAAACACACAAAGCAGAAATAGACTCATAAATACAGAGAATTTATGATTGTGGGGTGGCAGGGAGGGGATGGGCAAAATGGGTGAAAGGAAGCAGGAGGTACAGGCTTCCAGTCATTGAAAGAGTAAGTCAATGAACATTGAAAGAGTAAGAATGAAATGTACAGCACAGGGAATATAGTCATTGGTATTATAATTGTGTTGTATGTTGACAGATGGTAGCTATACTTGTGGTGAGCATAGCATCACATACAGATTTGTCACTGTTATATACCCAAAACTAATATAAAGTTGTAAGGTATACTTCAATTTTAAAAAATAGAAAAGAATGCATTCTTTAAGAAAAACAATGAACAAATGAAACAAGAGAGAAACAGACTTATAGATTCAAGAAACAAAATGTTGACTACCAGAGGGAGAAGGTTTGGGGGTGGGGTAGGTAAAATATGTGAAGGGGATTAAGAGGTATGAACTTCCAGTTTTAAAATACATAGGTCATATGGGTATTGAGGAGGGCACCTTTTGGGATGAGCACTGGGTGTTGTATGGAAACCAATTTGACAATAAATTTCATATATTGAAAAAAAATAAAAATAAAAAATAGCAAAAAAAGAAAATTATTCGGAAAATAAATAAATAAATAATAAAATATATAGGTCATAGGGATGTAATATATAAGGAATATATATAGGGAATATAGTCACTAATATTAGGATAACCGTGTGGTGACAGATGGTAACTAGATATATTATCAAGATCATTTTGTAAGGTATAAAAATACTGAACCACTATGATGTACACCTGAAACCAATAGGATATTGCATGTCGATTGTATTTCAATTTAAAAGTAAATAAATAAAATGAAAAAAGAAGCATATTTAGTTATACTGTTCGAATAATTTTGCTTTCCTGTTGTAATTATCTCTTCCGACCAAGGCTTCATGGGCTACTATATTCAATTTTATATACATTTCACATGCCTTTTTTTTCATCTGAGTTAAAAAAGCTACTAGCATTACTTTCCATACACTTAGAAGAAAAAACACAATAAAGGAACAAATCACTAATATTTACTTAGATAAGACCAAAAAAAAGGAGAAAAATATATCAAAAAGAGAAAATTGTGGAAAGAGTAAACTTCTATCCCCTCATTCTGTATTTTTTTCCTTCCAGATTCACACACGGCTAGACCATTTAAGAATACTTCAAGTTTTGTTTGCTAGATAATTTTGTCCTCATCAAAATTGTATTCTGTGTGTGTGTGTGTGTGTGTGTGTGTGTGTGTAAACATATATACCAATAAGAAGCACAAGGAAAACTGATACAAGAAAAAATTAAAAAAATTAAAAAACACCAAGCATAAACAATGATGTCTGGTACCAAGTACACAGCGTTCAGAGTTTGGCAAAACTTTCTGATTTTTGAAATGTACCAGTAATTTTCATAATGCCACCTAACTTGTCCAGTTTCAGGCTTCCCAAGCTTCAAAGCTGAAACACTGACTGACTTTTAATTTGTTCAGCCAACGCTAGTACTTTAGAAAGGAATTTTAATAGCCATTTCACCATTTCTGTAACTCTCTAAAATTATACTCTGTAACCCAGCAAGCATTTCAATAGATTATTTTTTCTATAATATCCCTCACCAGGAAAATGAGTTTGAGAGTTGGCATAGCAGGAGTTCATGCATGTGGGTCTATGATTTTTTTTTAAAGGTAATATTACAATGCCAATTGCCTTTCTTCAGTTAGTGTCCAGAAATTCTCCATTATCCCTATCCTAAAAATAAGAATTCTTTTTTTACTCTGCTATCTTAAAGGTTTTCAGTGCTTTTCTCCCTCTTTAGGGCAAATCTTTAAAGAAATGACTTTTAACATTTTCCTAATTCAGAAATATACATATTAGAAGAAAAGTAGCAAAGTGTAGATATTTAAAATATTTTACAATTCAGTAACCCAGAGAAATAGTTTTTAAACTGTGATATATTTCCTTTAAGTCACCCTCTTGTTTTCCATTCTCTCCCCCCCTTCCTCCCTTCCTCCCTTCTTCCTTCCCTCCCTTATCCTTCTGAATTTCTATATACTTTCTGAGGATCTCTATTGTACCACACTTAAATAATTACTAGATTATTCTGTTTCCAGACAACAAACCTGTAAGTGAAGGAGTCTATAAACAGCCAGCACATATATCATCTCCTCCCAGAAGCCTTCCTTGACTAATCCTCCCCTAACATTACCGCCACAGATCTAATCACTTCTTCGTAGTACCTCCATAGAAAGTGCATACTTCCATTGTTGCATATCAAAGTGAAGTATAGTCAATTCACATAGAAATCCAGTTTCTATTAAACTATAAGTACCTTCCACAACCCCATATATACTTCAGGCCATCTGTGCATGTTCATTTAAGCAAATTTTTTCATTCTGAATCCTGAACTCCCAATAAGGTGCTCATAAGAAACAGATACTTGGTATATGTTTGATGGATGATTAAATGAATAAACTCTCCTGGTGGTATTCCAAGAAACTCAACTCTCCTAAATGCTCGAGACATTTTCCCCATTTCCCCAAAATAAATGCTGAATAATGTTCTTAAGAAATCACCGAGCAACACTGAAAGTCAAAGAAAGCTGAGTGTCCTAGGGAAGATGACAAGACTATGGGCTTCATAAATGAAACCAACTGACTTCTAGAGGGCACTGTCCCCACACACTCTTCCTCCCTGATTCCTCGCCTGATTTCTCATATCCTCATCCCCTTGTCCATTCCCTCTTGGCTTTGATCTTGGCCTATTCTACGTTTGCAGGCTTTCCATTCACCTTTACCAGGCTTTTGCTATTATCTGAATGATTAGGTACTGGTCCATCCCTGACTCAGTTTCCCAATCAGAGACAAGATTTATTTTGTGTCTTCTATTCAGACACTTATAGACCGCTTTAGGTTTTGAGTTTATTATTTTTAAACCTGCAGTCCTTTGGCTTTTAATGAATTCACCTAGCTTCTTGGCTTGGGAAAGGATGTTGCCTTCCACATCCATTTTATTTTTTTCTAGAAAGGAAAAGAAGAATGCCTTCAGATTGTTTTAATTTGGTTAAGGCTGAAGTGAAGAATATTTAAGAAAGCCTTTTGTTCCTAGAAAAAAAGCTACACAGTGGTTAATTCATATTCTACAAGACTATGTCCATAATTTGCAATCCCAAACACAATGTATTCTTGCATTGATAACTCTTAAGTACTCTGAATATACTATTACTTTTTGTATTCTATTGCGGATATTAAAAAAAAAAAGAACGTCTTTAAATAAGAGGGACAAATGTTCTAAATATTCACATCTTAAGAAGGAGAATATTGTGTGCAGATTACACTAAAGGAGAAGTTTAAATTTAGGATAGAAACCATAACAATTGACTCTGTAGTGAAGAGACTGTTTCTCCATTATCAAACACAGCTAGGAATTCAATGGAGGGAAGATAATCTTTTCCGCATGATATGGAACAAGTGCATATACCCACAGGTAAGAAGATGAACAACTAACACACTCCTTGAATTTTATACAAAAATTAACTGAAAATTATTCATAGACATAAGTATGAAACGTAAAGATATAAAACTGTGAGAAGGAAAGAGAACATCATTGTGACCATGAGTATTTAGGTAAGATATCAAAAGCATGCTCATGAGAAGAAAAACTGATAAACTGTAGTTTGTCAAAATTAAACACTTTTTGAAACAGCTCTATGAAAGGCAGTATTAAAAGAATGGAAAAACGAGCTACAAATTACAGAAAATATTTGCAAATTATATCCAGGTAAAGGATTTGTGTCCAGAATATATAATGATCCCTTAAAACTCAACAATAAGAAAACAGACAACTCCAATTAAAGAAAATATGCAAATGTTCTGAACAGACACTTCACCAAAGATGATAAATTAATGACAAATAAGCATATGAAAAGTTGCTCATTATCATCACTTATTAGGAAAATGCAAATTAAAATCACAATGAGATACAACTGCACACCTCTCAGAGTGGCTAAAAACAAGCAAGCAAAAACTGACATTATGAAATGCTGGTGACAAGCAAGAACAGGGCCTCTCACTCATTCCTGATAAGAATACAAAATGGTACAGCTACTTTCAAAAGATAGACATACATTTACCTAGCAATCCTACTCCTATTTATTCATGTAACACATGGATGAATCTTAAATGAATTTTACTAAGTGAAAGAAACCAGACCCAAAAGGCTGCTGCAAGCAAGCATTTACACAGCCTTTCAGAAAAGGCAAAATTATAGTGAAAACACATCGGTAGGTGCCCACAGCTGGGAGAGGGTTGTTGACAACAAAATGGCCGCAGGAAAGAATTTTTAGGATGACAGGAAGGTTCAGTATGCTGTTGTGGGGGTGGATACATGCTGACATAACCTTCAAACCCCACAGAACTATATACCACAAAGAATGAACAGAAGCATTTTTTTTTTTTACTAAAGTATAATTGACATAAAATGTTATATTCATTTCAAGTATACGACAGTGATTTGACAATGTTATACATTACCACATACTCACCACAGTAAGTGTAGTTACCATCTGGTACCATACAAATACTACAGTATACTGACTATATTCCTTATGCTAATACTTTCCATCACCATGACTTAGTTATTTTAAAACTGGAAGTTTCTATCTCTTAACCCCCTTCACTTATTTCTCTCATTCCCCCAACCCTTTGCCTTCTAGCAACAACCAGTTTGTTCTCTACATTTATGAGTCTATTTCTGATCAATAGATGGCAGGGGATCCCAGGGAAGGATGCAGATTATTACAAATGAAACTAACTGTATTACAAATGTTTAACCCACTGAAGAGGGTGGAGGAAAAGGAGCAGATCTAAGTAATTCTGGGAAATGATGTTTTGACTGAATACTGTAAAGCTAAACATAAAATGAATTATACATAAACACAGTATGGGTTAGTAATTCTGATACTATTTTTAATGTAGTTTAGGGCTACAAATAAGTATATATATAAACTGTGGCTAATGGGAGCCATGTTTTACACAATCAGGGAAAGAACTTATAAATAAGCAAAGGTGGAAAGCTAGAATGAACCCTGTGGTGCTAAATTAGACTCAGATCTGTAATCATAAAGTCATGTTTAGTTTAATGGATGAACAGTGATGTTACACACATGTGTGCTTGAGTATACATAAATGCATTTTCTTGCCTAGGAAGTTGGGTTCAGCCCACTGAGCAGGATGAAAAGGAACGACATTGTAAGCATACCCAGCACCCAGATATTGGTTTCTATGTATTCTCCAATAAAAGATCCTGAAGCTCTGTTTTAGTGACTTTGGCAACAAAGTACCATAGACTGGGTGGCTTATAAACAACAGATTTTGTTTCCTCACCGTTCTAGAGACTAGAAATCTGAAATCAGGCTGCCAACATGGTCAGATTCTGGTGAGAGCCTCTTTCTGGTTGCAGACTGTCAACTTTTCATTGCATCTTCAGATGGCAGAAAGATAGCACCCCAGCTCTCTGGTCTCTTTTTATAAGAGCATTTATCTCATTCGTGAGGACTCCACTCTTGTGATGTAATTACCTCCCGAAAGTTCAACCTCCAAATACCATTATACTGGGGAATTAGATTTCAATATTTGAATTTTAGAGGGACACAAACATTCTATCCATAGCAGACCTTTTAGAGAAATCATTGATTCTAGGGCTGGTACAGGGCGAAGACAGGATAACATGGGGCATCCTAGAGCGTCAGAAAGTGAGGAAGTGCTTAAAGGAACAAAAAAAAGGATAGGGGTACACCAAAAAGGGACAGAGAACAACCTGAAAATCAATCTTTCAAGGGCTGAAACTGGAATAGTTTGAAAACAGCCTAATAACGATAGCACTGTCTATAACACAAAGAATAAAGTAAATATCTGTGTCTCTCCATCCTGATCTTAGTAAATGATTGAACTAACGAGTAAGTGCAGAAGAAAATATTTTCCTTAGAGAAAAATTCCAAACAAAAAATGTAAAAGAAATGAAAAAAATAGAAAATCACTATTGGAACAACAAAGAAATAATTGGTGAAGGCAAATCCACAAATTAATGATAATATTGAGCAAAACTCTAAAGAGAAAAAGGATATTTGTTTATTCCCCAAAATATTTATTTTTAAAGTTTTTATTTATTTATTTTGAGAGAGAAACAGTGTGCACAGGGGGCAGGCAGAAGGAGAGGGAGACAGAGAATCCCAAGCAGGCTCCATGCTGTTAACACAGAGCCCGACGTGGGACTCGAACTCACAAACTGTGAGACCATGACCTGAGCCAAAAATCAAGAGTTGGACACTTAACCAACTGAGGCACCCAGGTGCTCTCAAAATATTTATTAATCACTGTGGTGTCTTTAATATATGCTCAAATTCTTTGATAGGTTTCCCTCCATAAGGTAGAGGTTAATATTCCTGTCCTGGATTGTGAGCTGGACTTAGTGATTCACTTCTAAAGAACAAACAACTGGAAAGGGGTAAGGGGAAGATGGTGAGAGCAACTTCACAGTGAGGAACCTGGTGAACACCTTAACCAAATCATCAAGATTAACAACACCAGTAATAAGGCATGTTGATTTCATGTAAACCCTGATAGGAAGTGATGAAAATGCCACATTGCCTCTGTGGTATTCTTCTCCTAAATTAGTAACTCCAGTGTAATTATGAGAACACATAAATTCAAAAGAAGGAATGTTCTGCAAAATACGTGACCAGTTCTCTTGAAAAACGCCCGTCATGAAAACAAGGGAGGAGGAAGTCACAGATTAGAAGAGATTACATAGGTATCACAACTAAATACAACATGGTATCCTATACTGATCATGAAACATAAATAGGACATCACTGGGGAAAAAAATTAATAAAATCTGAATAAGTCCTGGGGTGGCTAGCTGGCTCAATCAGTTGAGCATCCAACTCTTGATTTTGGCTCAGGTCACAATCCCAGGGTTATGGGACTGAGTCCCACATCGGTTAGTTAGGTATGGAAACTACCTAAGATCCTCTCTCTCCTTCTGACCTCTCCCCTGCTCATGCACTCTCTAAAAATAAAAATAAATTTAAAAATTGTTTTAAATCCGAATAAGTCTGTAATTTATTTAATAGTATGAAACCAATTTTAATATCTTAGTTTTGAAAATGTGCCATGGTTGTATAAGATATTCACATATGGGAAATTGGGTGATGGTACATAGAAACTTTCTATTCTAACTATGCAACTTTTCTATAAACCTAAAATTATCTCAACTTTTTTTAAAAAAAAGAAACAAATCCAGAATGTATAATCCAGAAAGATTATCTGCTAATAGTAGTGTCAAGAAATCACTTCATGTTGCTGGTTTCAAGTTTAGTTGTACAATGTGTAAATATATTCTACAATTCAGTTCATGCAGACCATAACAAATAATTAGTAAATGCTGAGTAGTAACATGGCCTAAAGCAATGGTCTAGTTCCCCCATTGAGAGAGGAAGCATGCCTCTTCTCAGTTTAGAAAATAAAAATGACTTGCTTCCTCATCCAGGGAAATAAATAATGGCTAATTAGCAAAGGAAGAAACAACTGACAGCATAAGAAAATCTTTGGAAATCTAAGACTCTGCATTACAGTTCAAAGATAAGATAAGATAAGATAAGATAAGATAAGATAAGATAAGATAAGATTCTCTCTCTCCCTCTGCCTCTCCCTCTCCCCCCACCACATATGTGTACACTCTCTAAATAAAAAATAATTTTTAAAAACCCTATAAATTGGCAAACTCAAGAGTTGTAGTGAAACACAAAGAACTTTAAAAAAAACAAAGGGCAATGGAACAACAGAAGTTTACTTTCTAGAGTTTGTGTTTTCTATTTGCTCCTAAGAGCAAATTCAAAGCTAAGAAATGAACATAAACACGCCTTTCCCCTCTCACTACTATAGTCTTAAATTAGAATTGTGAATTTATGAGATGGTTAAAGAGAAAATACAAGTTCAATTATTTACTAAAAACAAGTAAATAATGAGAAATATACTTTAAGATGCTGAGATCTTGGCTAAGTTAATGATGCAAGTCAACATGAGCAATTTGCTGGGGATTCTCCAGGGAAGAGGTTGGTCCACATTCCCAGTGTCCCCTAAGGCAAAATCTGTATTTGTGTCTCTTTCAGATGGTTTCCTTGGGGATACACAATTCTTTGGGGAATATAAATGTAGGCAAAGTATCATAAACTTGGCACTAAAAATAAAGGGGGGGTATATAGAATATCATTTTCATTAGCTAGTTGTGTCTCTCCTTAAAGCTAGAATTAAGATTTTAAAAACTATTTTCTTCCATTTAGTAGCTATATTTGTGTGCATGCAATCAATACATAAAGAAAAAACAAACAAAAAAAAGAAAACAAGAAAAAAGAAAAAGAAAGCCATTTTACTAACAATCCTGTGTTACATATTTGTTGCAACAAGAGCAAACATCACTGCTAAGAGGATGACAACTAATACTTTTGTGTAACTGCTATGCACAAAGCGTATTTTAGGTGCTTTGTAAGTAGTATTTAACCTTCAAAATAACCTAAAAGAAAAGCTGCTCTTATGTCTACTTTATAGATAAGGAAACAAACTAAATTTTAGGAACATCGAGATCCCTTTGACCTCCTATTTCTCTATTAACCTAAATAAATAGCTCCACCTGGGGATGCATGAGATAATCCAGAATACCAAAAATAACATTAAGGGCTATTATGATTTATCTACATGATGCAAATTTTGCTGTTTTCTCTAGAAGTGATTGGCATTTCTGCTTAATCAGAACAAATAAGTTATTATAAGCAATTATGTAAGGCATTGAACGAGAAAATGTGGGAAATGCAAAGAAAAATAAAATTTACTGTCTAACCCCAAGAATCTTAAGATCTTTGGGGGGAAGTAAAGTGAAAACTTAGAAGAATAAATATTAGTGTGTGTGTAAAACAACTTTGAAGACCACAGTATAATGGATTTCCTATGAAGAGATTATTTCAAGATTAAGTATTGAATAAAACAGCCTGTGGAGGGGAGTAGAGGATCGGGGAGTAAAGCATTTGCTAGACTGATGTCTCAGGGCAGGGAGAGACACCGGGTTGTTTTAATTAGCCAGCCTGGTCAGCCTCTCCCAGATGTGGAGGCACTGACGTGTGCCGGGAGGTGGCTTTCTCAGTTCCCTACCACCTCTGGTTGCTCAGCTCCACACTTGACCGCAGAGACTGACTAGAGCAATGTTACTCCAAGTATGGTCCACAGGGGAGTGCTGGTCTGGACGCTGTTTGTTACCGGCCTGCAATGAAATAAACCCAGACACTCTAATAGAAGAAACTTCTATACTAATGTGAATGAATAATGTTATGTCTTTTGATTCTTACAAGATACTTGGGACTTTATTATTTTTTTGAGTATCTTTTATTTTCTTCTCATTTTTTCTAGTAATTCATTTTTATCATGTTTTACAAAATACCAGTCTGCAGTTGACTGGAAATGAAAACTTTAAATACACACACACCACTCTCACGACAGGTGATGTGAGAAGCATCATACTAGATTCTTGACCACTGAAACAGAGATTTTGCTCAAAGGACAAGCTGCTGAGAAAAATCTGTAGGTACAAATTGGTCTCAGGCTTCCCAATGGTCAGTAGGTAACATGCCAGCTGCTTAAAAAAGAAAGCCTTCTTAGTATGATAGCAGGATAAAACTTCCAGGAAATGCTCTTTTGTCCACATGATCTCTCTCTTTCCCTTCTCCAACCCATAGAATATTAACCAGTCTGAGAAAATGAGAACTCATGTTTCAAACATATACACATTTTTTTTCTTATACTCAAGCTATCAGCCTTTATACTTACATCCTAAGAATACAATTAATATGATTTAAATTCTGTGGCTTTACAATGACTATCATCAGGAAAAGAACTTGGACACTTACACCTAATTCTCTAAGCAACGTGTGGAAGAAGGGGATTTAGGGGGCACAAGTGAAGAAAAGAATTAAAACTGATAGGAAGGACATCACTTTTGCTAAGTAGTAGTTGGAACTATCCCGCCACAGACAAAACAATAATTTCCATGGATGTTCAGTGTTTTAGTCCAGGCTGAGTTACTAGGAAAGAGTTTAGGGAAGAAAACAACTTGGAGACAGAGAAAAAAAAAAATTAAAAAATGTAATAGTTGCCTAAGAGAAAGAACATTCTATTGGGTGGCCAAAATGCTGGGAAACTAGGAAAATATACATTAAAATTATTTATCTATATTACATGATGGTACATATTAAATTCAATGACATTACATACTATGTTCAGTATATCATCCCCCATTAACAGTGAACAAAACTGATTGTTAGGCTCCAAAAAACTGCAGCGAGGTAGTGTAGGTCCAGCAGTCCTTATATGTGTATCAGCAATTTGCATCTCTTCACTGAATATATGTGGGCATATAGCATTACTACATGGAAGCCATCAAGGGGCTTCCTTCCAATCAAATAAGCCAACAACCCACTCCACATAGCCACATCATCCAACTGAGCTCTGGAAATCATCATTCAAAAAGTCCCTCATCACTGGAAATATGAGGCGGTCTGTCAACGTTTCAATCACTCAAAGCAGCCTTCCCTTTCCTAGACCATCAAAGACAGGTATTAACGAGTCACTTAACATGGTCAAATATGTCATACATTGCCATATAAATCTAAATATAGATTTAGTGTCCATGCTATAGATCAGTAAAATGGCCTGAGCTGAATCATTGAGGCCGAATATTTTATTTATTTTTTTTTTAATTTTTTTTTTCAACGTTTATTTATTTTTGGGACAGAGAGAGACAGAGCATGAACGGGGGAGGCGCAGAGAGAGAGGGAGACACAGAATCGGAAGCAGGCTCCAGGCTCTGAGCCATCAGCCCAGAGCCTGACGCGGGGCTCGAACTCGTGGACCGAGAGATCGTGACCTGGCTGAAGTCGGACGCTTAACCGACTGCGCCACCCAGGCGCCCCTCGTTCTTCTTTTTAAAATATTCGGCCTAGGGGCGCCTGGGTGGTGCAGTCGGTTAAGCGTCCGACTTCAGCCAGGTCTCGCGGTCCACGAGTTCGAGCCCCGCGTTGGGCTCTGGGCTGATGGCTCAGAGCCTGGAGCCTGCTTCCGATTCTGTGTCTCCCTCTCTCTCTGCGCCTCCCCCGTTCATGCTCTGTCTCTCTCTGTCCCAAAAATAAATAAACGTTGAAAAAAAATTAAAAAAAAAAAAAAAAAGAAGAACGAGGAAGTCTCAAGGGTTACATGTGAATGTTTTGATATTAGGATAAGAAAGTAATCTATTCTTGACTGCCAAGCTAAAAATACATACTTACATCCTAAAGCAATATGAAACCATTGAAGATTTCTGAGCAAGAGAATAAGATGTTAAAAAGTGTGTACAGAAAGGTAGGTTGAGTTAGAGAACAGGGAGAGGAATTAGTCTGCCACTACAACAGGAGAAATTCCATGAATCACTATTCGGGTCGTTTTGGGACAATGGAAATGAAAATCAAAAGGTTTCAGAGTACTTGAAAAGCAAGAATAGGCTGACCAATGTGCCTAAAGGGATTGTTTGAAATGGAAGAGGGAAAGGCAGCTGTCAAGTTTTGAGCTTGGCAAAACAATGGCATTGTTACCAGGAAAGCACACATCGGGTGAAGAATCGGGTTTGGGCTTAAGAAGAGATGTTTACAACTTTAACCTTGGAGATCAGCACTCCATCAAATAGGGCATTCAATCAACAGCTGAAAGTATGAAACTTAAGCTCAGAAGACAGGCAAGAGATGTGAAATGTGTCTGTTCTATATTTCGGATAATAGTAACAAGAAACATAGAGTTCATGACAACAGCCCAACTTTCATTTAGTAAATCTCTCCATTGATACAACACTCTTCCATGAGAACAAAAACAGTTACTGAAAAATCTCTTGAGACATTCAGTCTTCCTTGAGGTCAACAAACCTCTACAAAATCGACAGTTCCAAAAAGTGTTAATACTCCGAGCAAGAACCTTCCTAAGGGAAAAAATAAATTAACCATTATTAAACTTTTGCTCCAGGGTTTGTAATACCTGTGGTTTGCCACAGTGCGCTGCTTTGTTATAACTGCCTAAGACTTGGGAAGTGATTTATCTTGAAATTGTGTTAGTCTCTGGAGAGTTTCAAGACAGATTCCTTACTTAGCTCTGAGACAAACTGATACCAGACAAATGGAAACGAAACAAACCTGAAAATATCAAAAGCAGAAAAGTATAATAAACTAGGTATATTCTTTTTAAAACAATTTTTTGTTAATGTTTATGTACTTTTGAGAGAGAGACAGAGTGCAAGGGAGGGAGGGGCAGAGAGAGAGGGAGACACAGAATCCAAAGCAGGCTCCAGGATCCGATTGTCAGCACAGAGCCCGACACGGGGCTCGAACCCACAGACTGCGAGATCATGACCTGAGCCGAAATTGGACACCCAATGAGCCACCCAGGCGCCCCTAAACTAGGTGTATTCCTTTTTTTTAAATTAGGTATGTTCTTATTATCAATCCAAAAACTGGATTTTTTATCTTTTGGTTTTAACAAATATACCAAAGTGAAACCCTCATCTACTTTGAATCAGGATCATAAAATCTAAAATGAGAGGCTCAGATGATTAATATTTAATGTCCCTTTCAGGCACATCAGCTCCCAAAGTACAATTGATAAGTCTGAAATAGGATAGTTTTCAAAGTGAGTTTAATACCCCTTAAATACAAATGACTTCACAGTCTATAACTCTATGCTGAATTTACTATTTCATGCAATCTCCCAAATGCAGGTATTTCATGCCCCACAGGCATATTTAAAAGTAATGGCAAAGACTAAAAACATCCTAGGTACAGCTATTGTTTTTTAAGTAATTTTGGGGGGGATAAATTTTTCAGGACATCTGCTCTACAACTTGGCTTTAGCGTGTGCCCAGATGAATAAATATCAGCTGAGTTTTCCAAGGTCTCAAAATCAGCTGTGATTTCCAAAATTTATGCTTGAGGATGTGACCTTGGCACATCCCAGACTCCAAAATGGCCTACCTTATTTCTGAAGTTGTCTGCACTTGTATCAAAACTGCTGAGGAAACGACTTCCAAGTGAAGAGAAGTTCTGTATTTTTCAGTCCTAAAATGTCAAGCTAGAAATACTGTTATGGACTAAATGTTTGTGTCCCCCCCCCCCCCAAGGTTGCTATGTTGAAATCCTAACACCCCAGTATTAGGAAGTGAGGACTTTGGGAAGTAATTAGGTCATGAGGGTGGAGCTCCCATTAACGGGATTCAAGAGACAGGAGTTTTGCTCTCACTCTGTTCTCCGCATGTAGGATACAAGAAAAACCTGACCATCCACAAGCCAGGAAGCAGGCTTCACCAGACACTGGATTTGCCACACCTTAATCTTGGACTTCCCAGCCTTCAGAAGTGTGAGAAAAAAAATATTGTTGTTTAAACCACTCAGTCTTGGTTTCTATTACAGCATGCTAAGCTAATACTTCCCGTACACCACATTCAAAGAAACTGTGAGATTGTAGAGTTTGAGAAGAAAGTCTAAATAATAAATGATTAATTATAGCTCCTTTATTTTTTTTTTACCTTGTTTTCAGGTTACTCTTGATGTAATATGTTTTATTAAAGAGGTGTCACCGTAAATAGAGAAATGGGATTTATATCTTGATTTTTTTTTTTTTTTTTTTTTTTGCCACCATTCTGGCGTCAACATTCCTACCACATGACATATGTCCTGGGATTAGTACAGCTGTGATTGCATTCCAAGGGAAGCATACTGCTGGCTTCACTGCAGCAAAATCTATATAAATCGGTGTGTTACCAAATATTTCGAAGCAGTGCAATATGACTCAGCTATTTGATTTTGCAAAAAAAGGATAAACAACAAAAAATTAGCACCCTTCCGCCTCTATTTTCACTAATCAGCATTTTCAAATCACCTGGTGAGAGCGTTCTAATTTTAAAGTAGTAAATTTGTTTTAGCTTTGACAGCTTGCAACAATAGATGATAGATATGTGTGTGACACAGCAACTACAAAAGGCTTGGTGAACGCTCAGACGAAAGTGCTTTATCAAAGAGTTCATTTTCTCTTTCTTCTTTAAAAAGTTTTTTTTTTTTCTCAGTCTGTGTGGAAAATATTGAGTCCTACCTGCCTTATCAGGAGGATGACAAACGTTCCAAGCCTGCCACAAATTGGAAGGAACCGTGATTGAAGGTAACATGAAAAACCACTCTAATCAAGTAATAATCACTGTGAATCATTTCCAGGAGGATCTGCAAAGTGGTTTAGACTGAAGCGTCATGGCTCAATCTGAGCTCCTTATGAAGGGAGAAGTCTCAGTCCCAACCAAGCTCAGCCATAGTGACAGTCCAATGAAACCACCCTTCCACTGTTTTTACTTTCTGACACAAAACATTTGGCCAGGGGTTTTGGAAAGCGTAACAGGTGCTAGGATCAGATTCATAAAACCGTGGGTAACGAGAGAATGTTTTAAATGTAAAATTTTATTCAAGCCTTTGATTGCAATTATTTTAATGGCTCACACAAGAAGAAATGCGTTTCTTTTCAAATCTAACTCTCCTTCTTTCTCTAGAATATCTCTCAAGTCGGAACTATGCCATTCCATGGCTATTAGCAAAATTCTTTTTCAGTCTTTGACTTTCATAAAGTACTAAATGTGTCTTTTTTCTGACGTCTGTCCATTCTTAAGCATTTTCCCTGCCACAGCCAAAACGATTTACCTTGTGTGTTATAAACGCCTGCTTCAATACCAGAAAACATTAATTAAATGACTACTGTAGGCCCTCAAAAACCACATAGACACATTTGCCAAGGAAACTCAACTGACAAACAAGAACCATACTCTGAACCACATGGATGAATTCCAAAGATACATTTTCTTTCACTCTAAACCTAGAACTGCCTTTGTTTTAAAACTAACTGAAATGCTCTAGAGTGTAGTTAACTTTATGATATAAAATTTGAGGTTAGTGTCTCAACTGCCTGACATGCACACTAAATCATTCAGATAAAAAGCTTTTAGTAGCTTTCATTTCCATAATATATGATATCAAAGGGGGGGGAAATTATCGCATTTCTTACTCCTATGATGAAGACAAGAAAAAAAGAAAGTCCTTCCAGAAATGATTTTGTGAGATACTCTACCTTCTCTCATTCCATTTTAAATACTCCTCTTTTCAAGCTTTTTTTTCCCACTTTTTTCTGATAAAACATAACTGTGCTTCCTTAGTAATCCTGTGATTCTAATTATTAGACTTATTGTTTTTTCAGAACTGAAAGACTCTGTTTACATATATTTGTAGTGTATGTCAATGCACCCTTTGAGAAGTATAGGCACATACACAACACTCACACTGTTCTACTAATATACAGACCCAGTTCAGTTTATTCACACACACACACACACACACACACACACACACACACACTTCATTTACATACTCACAAAGTTTTATTTATATGACAGAGTTTCATTTGTCCTTTCTTCTGTTACATTTTGAATTGCTGAGTATCAGGAAGTAGAACTATTATGGTGATTTCATTCAATTACCTTGGGCCACAAAAATGCAGCTTTATTTACCATTTTCTTTGTCCTTTGGAGTGTTAATTATTTAATATATTAAGCTACTGATTAGTAGCTTAATACATTATATTAGTAGAAAAAATATAGTATATATTAATTAATATAGTATATATTAATTAATATAGTATATATTAATTAATATAGTATATATTAATTAATATAGTATATATTAATTAATATATAGTATATTAGTAGAAAAAATAATCATTTTTTAGCTAGTTATAAAAGTCGAAACTTTTTTTTCTTTAAGTTAAGGCTAAAAGCTTAAGGGAAAGTGATAGGAGAAAGTATGCATGCTTAGCATGCAAATATAGAAAGCTTTAAACCATAGTTTTATTTTTTATTTCTTAAAAAAAATTTAATGTTTATTTAGTTTTTGAGAGACAGATGGAGACAGAGTACGAGAAGGGGAGGAACAGAGAGAGAGGGAGACACAGAATCCAAAGCAGGCTCCAGGCTCCAAGTGGTCAGCCCACAGCCCGATGCAGGGCTCATACCCAAGAAACACGAGATCATGAACTAAGCTGAAGTCAGAGGCTTAACCGACTGAGCCACCCAGGTGCCCCTAAACCATATTTTTAAATGACATGACAAATTGATGATGATGATGACTAATTTGACCTCCATACAACCTATACCAACAATTACATCAGTGAAAAATATGATATCTTGAAAAATGCATATTTTGATGAAGATGTGTTAGAGATGTTTGGGGAAACCACGTTATTCTTGAAAGTCACACAAGTTAAGCTTACTTAATATATTTTTCACTATTTCACAGATTGCTATTTATATACCGCAATTTTCACAACTCTCCAATATGACAATTTACAAGGCAGACTTCCCCTGAATTCCAGAGTATATGTATAAAAAATCAAGAATCTTACTGTATACACTACAAAAATAAATTCACGAAAAGCATGAGTTTTAAGTCTACAAAAAAGGATAGAACTGTTTGATAGTCCTCTGTCAAGCCACTGCAAGGGTTCATTAACTATACAAACTTGCTCTCTGAAGATTCTGTTTCCAGAATCAGGCAAATCTCAGCATAAAGCATCCCAACATACTCAAGGCTGTACCAGTCAGTCATTCAGTGTGCTACTGGGAAAGAAATCCAATAATCACCAGCTACCTGCAAGGGACATACTGACCACATGTCCTATACAGGACCATACAGCTCTACAGCAAGACAAGCTAAGCTTTACCCAATTTAGATGAAATTGAACTTCCATTCCTTCAATCATTCAGCAAATATTTACTGAGCTCTGAATTTGTGCTTTGGGAATACAGGGAAGAAGATAAACCTACTTCTCACCTTTCATGCAGTGTTAGAGGAAGAAGCAGAACATTAAAACAATCACATAATTAGGGGTGCCTAGGTGGCTCAGTACGTTCAGTGTCCAACTTCAGCTCAGGTCGTGATCTCACAGTTTGTGGGCTCAAGCCCTATGTCGGGCTCTGTGCTGACAGCTCAGAGCCTGGACCTGCTTCAGATTCTGTGTCTCCCTCTCTCTCTCTCTCTCTCTCTCTGCCCCTCCCCACTCTCATTCTGCCTCTCTCTTTCTCAAAAATAAACATTTAAAAAAATTTTTTTTCATCACGTAATTATATCTGTACAATTAAGATCAAGGTTATGAAAAGTAAGAAACCGAGCATCTTTAAACTGGCATTACTCTTCAGCAGGCACAGGCTTTTGGATTTGGATCTGGTTGTATGATTTACGTGTTCTATGAACTTGGGCCAACTAGCCCATCTCCTGTAGACTCTACTTCCTCAGCTCTCTAGTGAGAATTAATTCCTACTTGTGGACATTTTAAAGGGGGACTACAAGTTCTGTTCCACTCTTCCCCTAAAAACTGAAGAGGGGAGCTGGTGGCATCACAATGCTCCTCACAGGACACCCCCTCCTTTGTTGTGGCTGGGGTTTCAGGCATGTGAAGCTGCAACTCTGGTCTACGTAACAGTGCCCTGCACACCACGTACGAAAGCGTTAGACTCCGAGGCGAGTACAGTGGACACAACTGCAGTGTATGTTTGACACCTTAAGATGGTATCTGAGGCAGGGAGAGGGAATGGAAAGAATAAACTTATGAGCAGTTACGTCTCCTCGCTCCAAGCTCAGCAGTCACTGCAGTGACCTCTAGGGCAGGTACAAGTAGAAGCCATGTTCTATTCTTCAGCTGAGGTAAGGGCATGCCGCCTACACCTACCTCTGTCAGATGCACCCTCTTGGAAGGTGGCTGTCAGCCCAAGCCACCTGGAGAGGCCCTCTGTAAATTCTCTGGTAGACACTCCCATGTAGCCACCCTTCACATGAATAGAGAAATCATTTAGAAGTAGGTACTCCAGGAGCGCCGGGGTGGCTCAGTTGGTTAAGTATCCGACTTTGGCTCAGGTCACAATCTCACGGTTCAAGCCCCGCACTGGGCTCTGTGCTGACAGCTCGGAGCCTGGAGCCTGCTTTGGATTCTGTGTCTTCATCTTTCTGCCCTCCCCTACTCATGCTCGCTTGCTTGCTCTCTCTCGCGTGCACGTGTGCACTCTCAATAAATGAATAGAATATTAAAAAAAAAAAAAAAAGAACTAGATACTCCAGGGGAACCTGGATGGCTCAGGTGGTTAATTAAGCACTTGACTCTTGATTTCAGCTCAGGTCATGATCTCATGGTTCACGGGTTTGAGCCGTGCAACAGGCTCTACAGCACAGACCCTGCTTGGGAATCTCTTCCCCTCCCCCATACTCTCTCACTCCCTCTCTCAGAATAAATAAACATTAAAAAAATAGATACTTCAGAAACTTTTTACTTTGATATAATCCCACTTGTTTATTTGTGCTTTCATTGCCTATGCTTTTAGTTTCATATCCCCAAAAGAATCATTACTAAGAAGTTATTTCCTTGTTTTCTTCTAGGAGTTTGACAGTTTCAGGTCTCATATTTAACCCTCTAATCTATTTCAGGTTAAATTTTGTTTATGGTATAAGATAAGGGTCCAATTTCACTCTTATGCATGTGGATATACAGTCTTCCCAGCAACATTTATTGAAGAGACTGTCATTTCCCCACTGATTCTTTTAACTTTTTATTTGAATACAGTTGACACACAATGTTATATTACTTTCAGGTGCACAACATAATGATTCAATTTCTCTATGAGTTATACTATGTACCCCACAAGCGTAGCTACCATCTGTCACCATACGACACTATTATAAAATCATTGACTTTTATACCTGGGATGCAGGGCTGGTTCAACATCCGCAAAACAATCAATGTAATTCATCACATCAATAAAAGAAAGGACAAGGGCCACATGATCCTCTCAATAGATACAGAGAAAGTATTTGACAAAATAAAGCATCCTTTCTTGATAAAAACCCTCAAGAAAGTAGGGATAGAAGGAGCATACCTCAAGATCATAAAAGCCATGTATGAAAGACCCAACACTAATATCATCCTCAATGGGGAAAAACTGAGAGCTTTCCCCCTAAGGTCAGGAACAAGACAGGGATGTCTACTCTCGACACTGTTATTCAACATAATATTAGAAGTCTTAGCCTCTGCAATCAGACAACACAAAGAAATAAAAGGCATCCAAATCGCCGGGGAAGAGGTCAAACTTTCACTCTTCGCAGATGACATGATACTCTCTATGGAAAACCCAAAAGATTCCACCAAAAAACTGCTAAAACTAATCCATGAATTCAGCAAAGTGGCAGAATATAAAATCAATGCACAGAAATCGGTTGCATTCCTATACACCAACAATGAAGCAACAGAAACAGAAATCAAGGAATTGATCCCATTTACAATTGCACCAAAAACCATAAAATACCTAGGAATAAATCTAACCAAAGAGGTGAAAAATCTATACGCTGACAACTATAGTAAGGTTATGAAAGAAATTGAAGAAGACACCAACAAATGGAAAAATATTCCATGCTCTGGGATAGGAAGAGCAAGTATTGTTAAAATGTCAATACTACCCAAAACAGTCTACATATTCAATGCAATCCCTATCAAAATAACATCAGCATTCTTCACAGACCCAGAACAAACAATCCTAAATTTTGTATGGAACCAGAAAAGACCCCAAATAGCCAAAGCAATCTTGAAAAAGGAAACCAAAGCAGGAGGCATCCCAATCCCAGACTTCAAGCTGTTACAAAGCTGTTATCATCAAGACAGTATGGTACTGGCACAAAAACAGACACTCAGATCAATGGAACAGAATAGAGAACCCAGAAATGGACCCACAAACGTATGGCCAACTAATCTTTGACAAAGCAGGAAAGAATATCAAATGGAATAAAGACAGTCTCTTCAGCAAGTGGTGCTGGGAAAACTGGACAGCGACATGTAGGAAAATGAACCCGGACCACTTTCTTACACCATACACAAAAATACACTCAAAATGGATAAAAGATCTAAATGTAAGACAAGAAGCCATCAAAATCCTAGAGGAGAAAGCAGGCAAAAACCTCTTTGATCTTGCCCGCAGCAACTTCTTACTCAACGTCTCCGGAGGCAAGGGAAACAAAAGCAAAAATGAACTATTGGGACCTCATCACAATAAAAAGCTTCTGCACAGCGAAGGAAATCATCAGCAAAACTAAAAGGCAACTGACGGAATCGGAGAAGATATTTGCCAACAACATATCAGATAAAGGGTTAGTATCCAAAATCTACAAAGAACTTATCAAACTCAACACCCAAAAAACAAATAATCCAGTGAAGAAATGGGCAAAAGACAAGAATAGACACTTCTCCAAAGAAGACATCCAGATGGCCAAGCAACACATGACAAATTGCTCAACATCACTCATCATCAAGGAAATACAAATCAAAACCACAATGAGATACCACCTTACACCTGTCAGAAGGCTAACATTAACAACTCAGGCAACAACAGATGCTGGAGAAAGAGGATCTCTTTTGCACTGCTGGTGGGAATGCAAACTGGTGCAGCCATTCTGGAAAACAGTGTGGAGGTTCCTCAAAAAATTAAAAATAGAACTACCCTATGACCCAGCAATTGTACTACTAGGTAGGAATTTATCCAAGGGATACAGGTATGCTATTTCGAAGGGGCACGTGCACCCCAGTGTTTATAGCAGCATTATGAACAGCCAAAGTATGGAAAATGCCCAAATGTCCATCGAGGGATGAATGGATACAGAAAATGTTGTATGTATGTGTGTGTGTATGTATATATGTATGTATGTATGTATGTATGTATGTATATATGTATACACACACACACACACACAATGGAGTATTACTTCGGCAATCAAAAAGAATGAAATCTTGCCATTTGCAACTACGTGGATGGAACTAGAGGGTTATATGCTAAACAAAATTAGTCAGAGAAGGACAAATATAATATGACTTCACTCATATGAAGACTTTAAGATACAAAACAGATGAACATAAGGGAAGAGAAGCAAAAATCATAGAAAAGCAGGGAGGGGGACAAAAACATAAGAGACTCTTAAATATGGAGAACAAACAGGATTACTGGAGGGGTTGGGGGAGAAGGGATGGGCTAAATGGTTAAGGGGCATTAAGAAATCTACTCCTGAAATCATTGTTGCGCTATATGCTAGCTAATTTGGGTGTAAATTAAAAAAAAGATAAATTGGGGCGCCTGGGTGGCTCAGTCGGTTAAGCGTCCGACTTCAACTCAGGTCAAGATAAATTAAATAAAAATTTTAAAAATAAACCAAAAAATAAATTAAAAAAAATCATTGACTGTATTCCCTATGCTATGCCTTTTATCCCCATGACTTATTCATTCTATAACTAGAAGCCTATATCTCCCACTCTGCTTTACCCATTTTGCCCACCCTCCTACCCTCTCTTCCCTCTGGCAACCATCGGTTTGTTCTTTGTATCTGTAGCTGTGACTTGTTTTTTTGTTTGTTTATTCATTGTATTTTTTTGCAGCTTCTACGTATGAGTTAAATGACATAACATTAGTCTTTCTCAGTCTGACTTGAATCACTTAGCACAATACCTCTATGTTCATCCACATTGTCACAAACAACAAGACTGCATCCTTGTTAAATGGTTGTGGAATTTTCCTGTATGGGGGGGGGGGGGGGGGGGGGGGGGGGGGTGGTAGTGGTGTGTGTGTGTGTGTGTGTGTGTGTGTGTGTGTGTGTGTATGTGTGTGTACACCGCTTCTTGTCTATTCATCTTAGGTTTCTTCCATATCTTGGCTATTGTAAATAACACTGCAATAAACAAAGAGCTATACATATATCTTTTTGAATTAGCGTTTTTTTTTTTTCTTTGGGGATTGTTGATGTCCCTGTCAAAGATCAGTTGACCATAGATGTATGGGGTCATTTGGGGGCTATTTTGTCTCACTGATCAATACGTCTGTTTTTATCCAGTACCATACTGTTGTAGTATATTTGGAAATTAGGAAGTATGATGACTCTAGGTTTGTTCTGCTTTTTCAAGATTACTAGCCTTAACAGTTTCACCCTACATGTTCCATTCACTCTCAGACATTCAAATCTCCCTATAAGAGAGCCCAGACATGTGGTAGAGAGAAACCATGTCCATTCAGAATCTCCTATCTAAATCCCTAATCTTAGCATATAGAAGCATAATACACTAGCTGCTGTTTTATGCCAGTTAATTTTGAAAGTTTATTTCTTTATAGACAGAGTACAAGCGGGGAAGGGGCAGAGAGACAGAGAGAGAGACAGAGAGAGAGAGAGACAGAGAGAGAGAGAGAGAGAGAGAGACAGAGAGACAGAGAGAGAGAATCCCAAGCAGGCTCCATGCTGTTAGCATGGAGACCGATGCAGGGCTCAATCCCATGAACCATGAGATCATGATCTGAGCTGAAATCAAGAGTGGGATGCTTAATGAACTGAGCCACCCAGGCGCCCCTTACGCCAGTTAGTTTTGGATTGACTTGTCATGCAGCAATAGATAATTAGGATCCCATCCTCCATAATAGTAACTGTAACAATAAATGTAAAGCAGATGGTATTTTTTCTTCAATATAGTAGGCACTCAGTGAAGGAAAACATTTTCATTATATGGCTTGTCAGAAATTCAAAAGAAGTGCCATATACATGATAGTAAGATTGAACTGCACTGAGCTAAGATTTTACAACCTCTAGGGCATTCCATCATCATAGTTCTGATCTGTAATTGAGAAATCAAGTAATATGAGGGGCGCCTGGGTGGCTCAGTTGGTTAAGCGTCCGACTTCAGCTCAGGTCATGATCTCACAGTCCGTGGGTTCGAGCCCTGCATTGGGCTCTGTGCTGATGGCTCGGAGCCTGGAGCCTGCTTCAGATTCTGTGTCTCCCTCTCTCTCTGCCCCTCCCCTGCTCATGCTCTGTCTCTGTCTCAAAAATAAATAAAAACATTTAAAAAAAGAAATCTAGTAATGTGAACCATTATTTTTTAAAACCTGTATAAATAGAAGAATGTAACACACATCCTACCACACATCACTCTTTCAGTAGGGATGAGGTCAGCGGGCTGATTTGTTGTACTGGAAATTACTAAGGATAGAGATTGATACACTATAGATAAATCCATAAATAACTGAAGAGCAACAGCAATAGTTTTTGACAAACCCTTTCAAAGCTCGGAGAAATGTGCAAATGTGCATTATTTGAAATTATGCTGATCTTCAATTTCTAAATGGAGGTAGCTAAAATAGCGTTGCTTTTATTTATACTTGGGTCCAAAGAGTCCACCTGAAACAGAGGGATGTATATGCCATGTCAGCTTTTCCCTTCAGCAAAGAAGCCTCTCTTTCACATGGTCTATAAAGATATTGATCACCCCTTTAGGCTAACTGGGCACTACATTTTAACTCGGGGGAATATTATCCAAATTACCCACAGCAAGTACATAGAATGGAAACTAACCCCCCCCCCAAAAAAAACATATCAACATTCATAAAGTACAGTTAAATTTCTATATGTTTACAAATATTCACTCTCAAATTTGTAATTTTGGAAAGAACAAGCCAAAGATGTAATAAACAAAGTATTTTCCCCTAACGTATTTACCTACAGCAAAACACAGAGCTATACAATCCTATGTGATACAATGAAAACAATTAAAATACCTTTATAGAGTAATTTCTAGTATTTCCTGAGTATCATTTTTTAAATTGCAAAGACTCTAAATTTTTTTAATTCCTATTTTAATAAGGATGCTAAAATAGATTTATTGATTTAGATTTTAACATACACTGAGTGTAGTAATGACCTTTTTCAGGCAACTGTATTGCTAGATATTGCCTTCTCAAGGCGACCCCTCTCTCCTCCTTTTTGTTTTCCTGGAAAAAAAATAAATGTCATGTATTCAGACTGGAATTACTTTTCTTTTAATTGATTTATTAGGAGTGTAAGGGAATATTGCCCCCAATACTCTGCATGTTGAATTTAATAATTTATAATCAAAATGTACTTGCTATACATGAACCAGCTATGTAATATGGGAATTCAGTGCAAGATGAAAATGTGGGCCCTTGGTTCAAAAATTAAGAATTTCCAGATGTTGAGAGACAAGGATTGAACAAAGCATGGAGAGGGGTCGTCAAAGCCCAGGGCCCTTTGCCTCTGCTTCAGACACAGATGAAGCCAGCCCTGGCTGCAAAATATTTAAGGAATACTGCATACATAGAACAGGGACCAAGTGAGCAAAAAGCAAAGCATTCTGTCTGCGGAGAGTTCCAGTGTGAATTTGTGGGTGTCTCATCATTTTGATATTAAATCCTTCTTGCCAAGAAAACCTTAACCCATGGAATCCAAAAACGGCTCAAGAACTTTACTAAGTACATTATGAAACACTACCAAACACTTCAGGAAAATGGGTTTCCATACTCATTTATCCAAATAACCATCCATCCTCAATGCATCGATCTTGGGATCAGAGCAAGGCCAAGTCATCAACTTTGTTTCACCAGAATGAAAACACCAAGCCCCCAAGTGTGCTGGACTACTGAGTCACTTACAATTTCACTATTAGTTCAGATTAAGAAAAATTCTACACCAAATTTAAAAGATTTTGCTGATACCATTTGCTAAAATAATCAAGACCACAATCAATAAGCCCTGAAAACCTGATATCTTAAAGTACGTACATAAAACTAAATATTCCTTCTTAACTATCATCTTTACACAAGTGTCAACTATAATCTTTCACTGAACAATTTAAGAAGACCTTCTCTTGCTTTAAGTTCTAAAAGAGAAATAAGCATAGCATAGTAATATTTCCGTAACACTTGTCTTCCACAAAAATAAGAATATACTACCATTTGTTATGTAAAATTTATTACCATATATTACAAGGCTTGACTGGTGCACCTCCTTCCTCACACATTTCTCTATGTGGAAGTTTCCTGAGTGAGTCTCCACAATTAAAAGTTTTTCTGCCTTTACCTTAGACCTCATTTCTCAACTTTAGCACCACTGACAATTTGGACCAGATAATACCTTGTTTTAGAGAGCTGTCTTGGGCTGTATCCTGGGCCAGGGTCTCTGGCCTCTACCCACTAGCTGTCAGCAGCAAACCTACTCTCAGTTGTCAAAACCAAAAATGTGTCCAGACATTGTCAAATTCCTTCTGAGGGGCAAAATCACCACCCATTTCCATTGGCAATCATTGCCACAGACCTACTTCTATTAACAATGAAGTAAATAGAACAAAATTCAGAGTTTGCACCTGGCATCCTATAGATGCTATTTTTAGTTCCATATCTGTCACTCAGATGTTGTATGCACCAGGGAAATTCATCTAGCCTCTTTAAATTTCTCTTTCCTCCTTTGTAAAATAGAGCTTATGAGATTTACGTCATAGGACTGTGATCAAGGCTAAATGGATAATGCTTGTAAAATGCTTAGCTTAGTACCTGGCACATGGTAACCACTCAATACATGTTACTCAAAAACTGCAACTGAAATGCAACCTAATTCAAATCAATAAAATGAGAATAAAGAATTCAGGGAAGAAAGAGATAGAGAGTGAAGTATTTCCCAAACTAAAGACTTTTCTTTTCTTCCATTTGGATGTGAACTTTAGACTGTGATATTACTGACTTCAGAATTTCCGAATATTGATTTAGGAAGTTTTAAACAATTGTGTGCTTTCTTAGCACATATTCTAGTCCATCCTTGTGGAGGTAAATTGAGAGTAATTAGATTTAATGCCAAAATACTGAATTTTCCTCCGTTTGAAAATCATTTGCTATTCACCTGTTTAATCAGAGAAGAGTAAGGAGTCATTGTGCTGTGGGGAAATAAACCCAACAGAAAGACACTTAAGATGCAGATCATGCTTTTACAAATCCTAGTCAAGGTGGGTGGATGTGTTTGTGTATCATTCTATCACAAAGTAAGTGATATGATAAAGGTATCAACAGAAACTATGGAAGCAAAATTGAAAAAAGACACTACTGTTATTAAAAGTGGAGCCCATTTATTTACGGACTATTAGGTGCTGAGGTTTCTGCTGAGTATTTAACATATCACCTCATTTCATGAACACTATCTGGGTGGCTGGGGAAGGCAGCAAAAGCTGGCCTTGGTTATTGAAGAATGATTCATGGGCATCCAGGAGAGATTTGTATTTATTTTTAATGATATTTATTTATTTATTTATTATTTTTTTTAGTATATGAAATTTATTGTCAAATTGGTTTCCATACAACACCCAGTGCACATCCCAAAAGATGCCCTCTTCAGTACCCATCACCTACCTTCCCCTCCCTCCCACCACCCATCAACCCTCAGTTTGTTCTCAGTTTTTAAGAGTCTCTTATGCTTTGGCTCTAAGAGAGATTTTTAAAAATGGAGAAGATCATTACAGTAATAAGAAATCACGTTTGCACATCAGCACTAAAATGTGTGGCAAGTTTGAGTAAGCTTAATGAGTTTAGTATGGATGAAACACAGGTGAATTTTTGAGTTGAAAGCATAGAAATGAAAACCAAGAGGCACATTGGCCAAGACTATAAAAAATGTCTCTTCCTCAGGCTAAATAGTTTATTTTTTACCCTGTAGGTATCAGGAAGTAGCAGATGATAAATCCCAGCATTACACAGTAAAATCTATTCACAAGAAGATGATTGTGGTGGCACAGTGTGAACTTAAATAGAAGATCAGGGGGATTCGATAATTGATGAGATGTTAGAAGACAAGGAAGGGAGTGTTCTGGACCAATATGCATCTTCCACCCTAGGAAAATGGATAGACTGTGGTAACAATAACTGATAGAAGAATATTCCTTTAAAAAATCACATTAGAAGGTAGGAACATGTTAAATTTTGGTGTTTGGGCAACACCTATGCTGTCCAGTAGCCTTTTGGAAATAATTGTTGAATCTTGGTGGTGGAGTGGGAAGGAATTAGAACTGACATATTGACGTAAGAAACTATTAAATTTATTATAATTAAAACCATAAGGTTAGTTGTAATCAAAAGAACAGTTGGCTGGTTCAGAGGTTTTGAATTTCAGCTTGGATTTCAAAATCTTAGCAACTGTAAATTATGAAAGCATTTTCTCATTAGCCAGCCAAATTTTCAGATACAAAGATTAGAGTGTTTTCTAGTATACAGGTTCCTCAAAAAATTAAAAGAAAATTACGATATGATCCAGTAATTCCACTACCCGTATTTAACTAAAGAATATAAAAACACTAATTTGAAAAGATATAAGCACCCCTGTGTTTGCCGCAACATTATCTACAGTAACCAAATTATAGAAGCAACCCAAGTGTCCACTGATAGGTGAATGGATAAAGAATATGTGGTGTATACACACACACACACACACACACACGCACACACACACACACACACAATGAAATATTACTCAGCCAAAAAAAAGAATGAAATCCTGCCATTTGCAATAACACAGAAACATCCAGGAGGGTGTATAATGGTAAGTGAAATAAGTCATAGAAAGACAAATACCCGATGATTCCACTCGTATGTAGAATTTAAGAAATGAAACAAACAAACCTGACACTGATGATTGCCAGAAGGAAGGTGGATAGGGATGTGGGAAACGGGTGAAGAAGATTAAGGGTGCATTTACTATGATGAGCAGTAATGTATAGAACGTTGAATCACTATGGTGTATACCTGAAACTAATATAACACTGTATGCTAATTATAATGGTTTTTTTTTTAAAAGATCAGAGTTTACAACCAATATAATAATAGTTTTCCTTTCAATAACACTAAGGATGATAAGTAAAAATCTGTTTAGTGGTAAAACATGTCATATTACCATGATGGGGGAGACTCACCAATGACAAGATTCCAATTTTCATATAAAATTTTATAATTTAATGCAACTTAATTTGAAATCTCAAATGAGGTTACTTTTGGATTTTTGTCAATCATTTAGTTTTATCTGGTAGAACAGACAATAGAAACCTAGAAAATGTTCTATAAGTGAACACATTAGAAAACAGAATTACCAAAAACAGTGTAACTCTGGCACAAGAAATGACTGAACACATCGTTAACACGAGAGAAAATCCAGAAACAAGCATAAACATGATAAGAGAAGCATTACGAATCAGTAGGAAAAAAAAGAAACTATTATCCATTTGTGTTGGTTATTAGGAAATTAAAGTAAAATTAGATTTCCCCTCATTCAACCTACTGAATTTTCTAAAAATCCTCTCCAAAGCAAAAAAAGGTAGGAATTTTGGTTATGACAACCTAAAAGCTAATTTTTTTGTTATGTTGAAAAAACACCGTAAGCAAATTTAAAAGCACATAATTATCTGGGGAAATGTTTGCAATATGTAGAATCTACCAAGTATTGATGGCCTTAATATATACAGTTCCCTCACGATGACTGAGAGCACACAAGAGAAGCAAACCCGAGAAGAGACACCCCTCAACAATTTCTAAAAGAAGAAATGGAAAGGAATAATAAACATTTCAAAACATTCAAGTCTTACTAGCAATTATAATTAAGCACATTAAAGAATGGATAATTCGATTATTGAACTGGCAAGTGTATATATAATTTTATTTCTCAATGTTAAAAGTGTGGTCACTTTCACTGACAACAGCCTTCTGAAGTATTTAACAACCTCTATCAAGAGTATTAGGCTTGGGGCACCTGGGTGGCTCAATGGGTTAAGCATCCATCTTCAGCTCAGGTCAAGATCTCACAGTCTGTGAGTTCGAGCCCCCTCTTGGGCTCTGTGCTGACAGCTCAGAGCCTGGAGCCTGCTTCAGACTCTGTGTCTCCCTCTCTCTCTACCCCTCCCCTGCTTGCTCTCTCTCTCTCTCTCTCCTCTCTCTCAGAAATAAACAATAAAAAAAAATGAAAACATAGAAAGAAACAGAGTATTAGGCTTGTGCATTTTCTTCGACAGAACCCGTCTCTTCTGCACTTATATTACAATTATTCTTCTTTCCACTTCCTCATATATTTTACCCTAAAATACGTATTATTTCCTAAATACACAAGTAAGCTTTATTTATCATATAAACAAAAATGCCAATACGCAAAAACAAATTTTGTTATCACCAACACCTTGAGGCAAATCAATGCTGACACTGATTTTGTAATCATGTAGGATTTTCCCCCACAAATGTGTTATTATCAGACTGTTTTTAAAACCTCTATTTTCTCCTCCCTTATATAACATGAGAATCAATAAACAGACATGCATAACATTGTTTTACTTTAGGGTATATTTCATCCTACAGATATGAAATAACTTACCTAAATATTTCATGTGACTTGGCATGCATAGTATTTCCCTTTTTTTTCTATTTGTAACAAGTCTAGATAAATATTATTGAATATATATCTCTTTGGCAACTTTCGTTTATTTAAAAACAATTCTTAGTAAACTTGTTTTATCAAACCTTCTTTGATTATATTGCCAATTATTAGCCAAAATGTGGTATCACTTCTACAAGCCTATCTTCAGCCTTTAAAAATACTGTAACAACACACTTAAAGAACACCATTCTGATAAGAAAAGTTGGTATCTCTTTATCCATTTGATGTTCCTTTGGGAAGTAGTGAGATTTTATATGCATGTTTGCTAATAGTTTGTAGTCACTCTCTTGAGAGGTTCAATTTCATTACCTTAACTCAACTTTTGTGTTTTCTAACTGGGACTCAATGTTTACCTTATTGATCTACACGAATGCTTCCATTATTAATAAACGTCTTCCCAATATATCACAACTAGTTTGTATGCTTTGTCATTTACATTTTAACTTTGTTCATGGAAGCGCTTTTGATTGTTGCCACATATGATGATTAAGTCATAAAATCAGAATCTATCAATCTTTGTTTTGAGTTCCTGTCTACAGGGTCAGGTTTCAGACAATTCTCTCCCAGTTGGACTATACACTTCTGTATTTTCTTTTATTTAGAATCTATGTGGGTATAAGTCATGAGGCAGCAATATAATTTCCTTCTTTCTACAAATGAAATGGTCATCAATTGCACTGCCTGTCACATAACCTTTGCTGCTATTATTGTTCGCAGTGTAGCAGTTGTCTTGATAAGTGGTTAGCCTAATGTCTTTTAAGACCATATTTCTATAACCAAAATTTCCAGTTGCCATTTTTATATATGTATTCATTCTACTAATATCTAATGACTGTCTTCTGCACATCCCAATTTCTATCACTAATCTTGGACTTATGTGATCAATCAAAACTAGTACTATCTTCACGGGGTTTACATTTCCTGAGTGAAGACAGACTTAACACAAGTAAATGTCAATGGTATACTTTGTGATCTTATACAGTGAAAGAATGGATTCATAAGGATAAAGAATGTCTTTCAGGTTAAAAAAGAGTTCTTTGAGAAAACGTTATCCATGACCTGAGACCTTAGAGATGAACAGGTGTTCTCTAGTCAAAAGGAAGAATAAAACTCCTGGGGAAGCAGAAGCAGTGATGTATTTCAAGACCACACAGAAGATTCATGAGATTAAAATGCCATGACCTCCACAGGCTTCCTCCCAGTTTCCAAAGACAATTTCCAGATGATAGGCAATAGACTTCTTAGTGCCACCAAGGGAAAACCTGCAGCTATATTTTCAATCTCTTTTGGACAAACTCCTTAGCTTAGCTTCTATCTGTGTTCATGTCTCTGTCCTTTAATAGGATCTTTCAATTCTACACTCAAAGTATGGACATCTTCCATTCCTTTACATTTCTTAAAGAAAAGCACCACCAGGCATTGCCACTCTCAGAAATGCTACAAAGCTACCAACATCTTTCAGTCATCACAGAAGACCTCTCCATATTTTGTCCAATTGCCCAATATGTCTTGAAACTTTCTTGTCCCTTAACTGGACCTGTATTGTCATTTCCCCTTCTCTCTCTCTGGAGATTCCTCCTCTATCTCTATGACTTTCTATTATGCTCTCATTTTCAGTGTAGGTTGTCTCTAGGATTTCAGATGCAGTTCTCGTCTACGTGCAGTCTGTGTATTCTAAGAGGCTCCTATCTGTTGGAGATGAAGGAAGATGAAGTACACTTCCACTCTGCCCAGCACCGGAGTAAAGGATTTAAAGATGGAGTCCTGTCAATCTCCCCTCCAAAACCTCTTTGAAATCTATTTCATCCTTTTCACTCATACTGCTACTTTCCCGGTCCAGACTGTCTTCCTCTGCACTCCGGACTACTATAGCCATTTCCTCTCCAGTCATCTTTTTTGTAGTGCTACCTTCAAATTTCTCCCACAATCACTTCCATCTTTAAAGTCTTCTATGACTTACACGTACTTGTAGGATCAAGTCAAACTCTTCCCTAATCTGGTCTTATCCTGTTTCTCAGTCCCATTTCACTTCCAAGCCTCATCAGTAACTGATGCTTCATCAATACAAAGGAACCTGTGGATCAATGTGCAAAGATAATGGTTCATATTTCTAAGATCTCTGCAAATGTTATTTCTCAGACTAAAATATCCAGACTATATGTATTCCCCTTCCAAATTTCTATTTATCTTTCGAGATGATGGTAAGGTATAGCATCTCCAGTGAAGGCATTCCAAGTGACTATCCAATCCCCACAAGAATAAATCACTTGTCCTTCATGCTGTATCTGAATTTTGCACACAATTCATACATTGCATTGATCCCTATGTATGGGCATGTTTATAATCACATATCTATACAAAATGGTCTTTTCTACTAGACAGTGAATCCTGTAAAGACTGAAACATACATCTCCTACTGAGTTGAGAATAAGAACTGTTATTACAAAGACTCTAATTTTTTTTTTAATTTTTTTTTTTCAACGTTTATTTATTTTTGGGACAGAGAGAGAGCACGAACGGGGGAGGGGCAGAGAGAGAGGGAGACACAGAATCGGAAACAGGCTCCAGGCTCTGAGCCATCAGCCCAGAGCCCGACACGGGGCTCGAACTCACGGACCGCGAGATCGTGACCTGGCTGAAGTCGGACGCTTAACCGACTGCGCCACCCAGGCGCCCCATAAAGACTCTAATTCTTAACAGGTTTGAATCAGAGACCTGATTTGAAATGCTAAAGAAAGATAAAATACCTGGTAACCATCTCAAGATCTCATACTTTGGTACCAAGTCATTTTCTATTGATGTTTGCAAAGGAAAGATCAAGTCAGCAAATGCTACATGATATTTTACATTACATTTAATCTTTTTTTAATTAATTGAGGTTATACAGCACTACCTAGGAGTAAAATAGTTATCTTCAGGCAGTAGAGGTGTTATAGACAGACTCAGTGCTAAATGTTTCCTATAGAAATACGATGGGACATTGAATAAACTGATGAGTTTGCAGTTCAGGGTGGGGGAAAGGTTTACTCTTTAAAACTAAAGCAGTTTATTTTTAGTCTGTCTAGGAAAAACTTTGCCAAAGAATGTTAATTAGAATAATTTGTTTTGCAAGCATTTGGGTCTACTACTGTGAACAAGTTATAAACGTTAGAGGTAACATTTGCTCTAAAAGGGAGGGAGCATATAAAAAAATAGAAAGAAATTGCCAATGCAGCCACATTTATGCAACATTCAATTAGAAGAGTAAGAGAATATTGCACAATTTTCTTCCTTCCTTCCTTCCTTCCTTCCTCCCTCCCTCCCTCCCTCCCTCCCTCCCTTCCTGGGACAGAGAGAGACAGAGCATGAACGGGGGAGGGGCAGAGAGAGAGGGAGACACAGAATTGGAAACAGGCTCCAGGCTCTGAGCCATCAGCCCAGAGCCCGACGCGGGGCTCGAACTCACGGACCGCGAGATCGTGACCTGGCTGAAGTCGGACGCTTAACCGACTGCGCCACCCAGGCGCCCCTTGCACAATTTTCTTAAGTTAGGATCTGTGAATGCTTAAATGAAGCTTGGTTCAAAAGTAAATTGTGAAACAAATATTTTTTTTTTTTTTTTGCTCCTTTGAAAGAGATTCACAATATACTGATTAGTACCATTAAAAATATTTTTTCTGTCACAACTAAATTAGTTCTTTTTAAGAACAACCAAAAAAAATTTCTCTGGGCAGAACTCAATACATTCCCCCACTAAAAATGCATCTAAAAACAGACTTAAACTACTTTGACAGACTATAGAAGTTCTCCAACTTTTTGGTCTCAAAACTCCATTATACTCTTAAAAATTACTGAAAATCCCTTGAGGCACCTGGCTGGCTCAGTCAGTAAAGCATGCAACTCTTGATCTTGGGGTTGTGAGTTCAAGCCACACATTGGGTATAGAGATTATGTAAAAATAAAATCTGTAGAAAAAATGTTGAAAATCCCAAAGAGGTTTTATTCATATGAGTTATGTCTATTGTTACTTGCCACATTTGAAATGAAAATGTACAGAAATAGCTTACACATTTATTGATTCATCTAAAAATAACAATTATAATCCCATTCTGTGTTAAAATACATATTACATGAAAAATACCAATATCTACCAAGACAAAAATAAACTTAGGGAGAAGAATGGCATTGTTTTCTAATTATGTCAGTCTCTGTGCTTTGGTATACAATCTATTATAACGTATTGTTCTGTTTTAAGTATATGAAGAAAAGCGTATCTCCTGAAAGCATATACTTGGACAAGGAAGGGGCCTTTATTTTTTTATTGTTTATTCATTTATTTTGAGAGAGAGAGAGAGAGAGATAGCCCCACATGCCTGTACATGGGGGAGGGGCAGAGGGAGAGGGAGAGAGAATCTTAAGTAGGCTCCACACTCAACGTAAGGTCTGATGTGGGACTTGATTTCACCACCGTGAAATCATGACCTGAGCCGAAATCAAGAGTCAATATTTAACTGACTGAGCACCCCAGGAAGGAGCCTTTAAAGTCTTTTTCCCAATAATTATGGATATTCTTCTTTGATATCACAACAAAACTCAACATGTGCTAGTTTTGCAAAGCTTGGTTGCTATATGGTTTCTGAAATATTATCAATAAACTATTATAAATAAATTAGTTCATCTTACACTTGGAGTAAATTTCTCATGTGCAATTTTACAACTCGATGCATAGCTCATTTAGAAAATATTAGTTTACTGAGGTATATTTTGAGTTATATTGAGTTAAATAATAGTTTACTGAGTTATATTTTGAGTTATATTGATCTTCCAAATATTGGTGCATTTCATTATATAATGTGTGTTTATTTAAATATCATTTGTTAAAATTACCACTGAGTTCATCAGACAAGAGAATTTCTTAAATAAAAGTAGAGGATTTTTAGGGCAATAAAAAAATACTCTGTATAACACCATAACGATAGATGCATGTTATTCATTATACATTTTTACAAACCCACAGCATACGTAACATCAAGTGAACAAAGATACCAACTATGGACTTTGGGTAATAATGCTGTGTCAAATGTAGTTTCACCAATTGTAACAAATGTATCACTGTGTTGAGAGATATTGATAATGGGAGGAGGCTATACATATGTGGGGCATGCAGCATATAGAAAATCTCTGAACCCTCCTCTTAATTTTACTGCAAACCCAAAACTGCTCTAAAAATTCAAGTCTTAATAATAATTGTTTTAAAAATGCTTGCACATAATGTGAAAAACCCAATGGTCCCTAATAAGGTTGCTGCCACTGCCTTGATTTGTGCTAATGCCAGCATTTTTTTTAATTATTTAACGTTTTATTTATTTTTGAGATAGGGAGAGACAGAGCATGAACAGGGGAGGGTCAGAGAGAGGGAGACACAGAATCCGAAACAGGCTCCAGGCTCTGAGCTGTCAGCACAGAGCCCGACGCGGGGCTCAAACTCACGGACCGCGAGATCATGACCTGGGCCGAAGTCGGCCGCTTAACTGACTGAGCCACCCAGGCGCCCCATAATGCCAGCATTTTTACCACTGTTGCTTTATCTCTAGTGAAAGTGTTTACACAATGAAAAAAAAAGGCAAATAAAAATCATGATTATATTATGAAAAGAGTTATTCTTTCTTATGCTCTCTGAAAGAGAATGAGCAACCTTGTCCTTCTCTACTTTCAAGGACCTCAAAATCTACATAAAAGAGAAAAAGGTTGTTATGACATGAAAGGGTAATAAAGAAAATAGAGAAATTCAATGTGTGAAGGAGATCAGCACCTAGGATGTACAATTAATCATGTAAAGACACAATTAATCAGGTTATTTTCAATGTGCTCCACTCTAAGTAGTAAGTTATTCAAATACATTTCATTCTGGCTTTCTGTGCTAATACAGACTTTAATGGAAAATTAAATTATATTCTAATTAAAAGTTGTGATTATTGTATCCAATAAATGAAAATTACACTTGAATTGATTTTGATAGGTTGTAAATCATTTTGTAATCTCTTACAAGAATAAAATGAGTATAAATTTAAAAGTTAGATATTTTAAGATTTCTATTTAATGCTGAACAAGATTTCATTAGCAAAATGGTTATAAATCTGCCTGCTGTCAAAAAGGAAGCGTTTTTACCTAACATAATAAATATCTTCTCATTTTATCCTATATAAAAATGCTAATTCAACTATAAATTTTTGGTTGTGGCTTTAATTTTAAACATTGAACATGATATACTGACTATTTATCAAATTCAAAATTATAGCCAGATTTTTAATTCTGAAGGAAATGTGTTTTTACCAATTTTTCTATGAAAATAATTTTTAGTGAAGCAATATGTTTAATAAATCTAGTTATGCTATTAGTTCAAAATTACATTAAAACATATTATGCGATCCTTCAGAAATTCAAGAAATTTAAATGGCATTTTAATACAATTTCAATGAGGATATTTCATTAATATGTATAAGAAATAAACTGCAATTAACTTAAATAACAGTCTCCCAGAAGTATCTATTTATCTATTTTTATATCTACCTTCCTCCCTTCCTACCTATATATTTCCAACACCTGCTACTCCTTGTCCTTCCATACCCTTCTAATAGCAAGGTATAATGAAGGGATAAGACCAGACCTTGGATATACTTAAGTAGTTGGAAACAAGAATGAAACTGGCCACAGCTGCTGCCGCATCATAGTTAAAGCCTAGGTAAAAAATGGCACAGTATAATATTAGGAAAATAATTCAGGACATGGCTTTATAACACAAAGTAGTACGCAAACACCCTGGGTGGAATTTGGTTTGTTAAGAGGTGGTTGCATTAGCTTGGTAAGGCCATGCAGTAAGCATTCAAACTAATTTCAGGGGTGCCTGGGCGGCTCAGTTGGTTAAGCATCTGACTTTTGGTTTCGGCTCAGGTCATGATCCCAGGGTCATGAGATCAAGCCTAGCGTGCTTCACTGACAGCCCAGAATCTGCTTGGGGTTCTTTCTTTTCTTCTCTCTCTGCCCCTCCCCCACTCAAGCTCACTCGCTCTCTTTCTCTCTCAAAATAAATAAATAAATTTTAAAATAAAAATAAAAAAGAGGGGCAGCTGGGTGGCTCAGTCGGTTGTGCGTCGACTTCAGCTCAGGTCATGATGTCGCGGTTTATGAGTTCGAGCCCCGCGTTGGGCTCCATGCTGACAACTCAGAGCCTGGAGCCTGCTTTGGATTCTGTGCCTCCCACCTCTCTCCCCCTCCTCTGCTTACATTCTTCTCTCTCTGTCTCTCAAAAATAAAGTATTTTTTAAAAATTAAGAATAATTTCAGAGAAACCAATGAGGATGTGAGGTATTCCAGGAGATAATATCGTTAACATAATAATAATAATTGGGTCAAGAAGTGCGCTGGATTTGCCCTTCCAAAACCATTCATACTTCCTCACTCTTTTCTGTGCCCGGGATCCTGACTTTTACGGTCTGCCTCAATGTGCTGCTTATTTTCTGACTGGACTGAGCACATGTGTGTGTGGAGGGAGGGTTGTCAGGGAGACCTAATGGCGGGGGAAAGTGGGATTGAGATCTTCAACTGCCCCTGCCCCTGCTTCAAGTTTTCTGTGTTCATCTACCAAAGGCTGCAGTACACATCTGTGGGCATCTTCCAACAGGGTTCTGTTTCAGTTTCTGAAACTCATCCCTCTACTTCCCAATCAAGTCTAGGAGTGGCAATATGCTTCTAGCCCTGTGGTGCCTCCCATCACCTGCTGATTTATCTCAACCTTGCCCTTTTCATTAAACTCTCCTCAATTACACTATTTGAGTGTGCCACCTATAAGAACCATGAAGAATAGACTGATCCATTCTTTACGTAAAAACAAAAAAATCCAGTTATCATATCAAGGGTTTAAAAATAATATTCTGAGGGGCGCCTGGGTGGCGCAGTCGGTTAAGCGTCCGACTTCAGCCAGGTCACGATCTCACGGTCTGTGAGTTCGAGCCCCGCGTCAGGCTCTGGGCTGATGGCTCGGAGCCTGGAGCCTGTTTCCGATTCTGTGTCTCCCTCTCTCTCTGCCCCTCCCCCGTTCATGCTCTGTCTCTGTCTGTCCCAAAAATAAATAAAAAACGTTGAAAAAAAAATAATATTCTGAACTGGTTCAAGTCAGAAACAGAAAGATCCTGAACTCAGTTCCTTCCACAGAGGAGTCTACAGTTACAAATGGAATAATTTCCTTAAAATAACCTAAAGACTGGCTTGTGACAACTACACATTGAATAAATCGAAAGAAAACAATATCAAAGCAGGTAGGAGAACCTTGGATACATTCTCACCATACACTCCACCTCAAATGCAGTGACCTACAACCTAAAAGGAACTTAAAACCTGGAGCTTCCTCCTGAGGATTCAAGGGTTCAAACCCAACATTAGGCATCCCAACTTTTAAGACATAAACTTGAGAGATGAGTCTCCAAAATACTTAATTTTGAAAAACAATGGGACTCACATCCCGAGGCCCACAAGACTCTACAGATCAGAGAACGTGTTCTTAAAGGGCTCACCTATTAAGGGTGATTATGGAACTGAATTATTATATTACACACCTGAAACTAATATAACATTCTGTGTTAACTAACTGGAATAAAAATAAAAACTTAAAAGTATTTCATGGTGCCTGGGGGGCTCAGTTGGTTAAGCATCCAAATCTTCATTTCGGCTCAGGTCATGATCTCATAGTTCGTGAGTTCCAGCCCTCTATTGGGTTATGTGCTGATGGCATGGAGCCTGCTTGGGATTCTCTGTCTGTCTTTCTCTCTCTCTCTGCCCCTCACCTGTGCTTTCTCTTTCTCAAAATAAATCAGTAAACATAAAAAAAAAGTGTTTCATCTCCCCTTACCCTGCCCCCCAAAAAAGGTCTCACACATTAAACTCACTCACCCCAAGGCCCATTTCACAGAGAGAGGTGATCCCACCCAGATTTAAAGTGAGTAAGGCTCACCTGCTTGCATTGAAGTGTTAGCCTGAAGGACAGGCATGCAATTTAACACACACATCTAGGAGCTTGCTAGAACACTCTCCAAGGACAAAGACTGGTGTGTGCCATATTCACATGCTTCACTAACTATACTCCAGAATACCACTATAACCTGGAAGGGAGTGTTGGTTTGTGAGAAAGATAGATAGAGAAAGAGAGAAAACCTGTGTCTGAGTCGGGGAGAGAGGCAGAGAGAGAATCTTAAGCAGATTCCATGCTCAATGCAAAGCCTGACACAGGGCTCAGTCCCATGACTCTGGGATCACAACCTGAGCCAAAATCAACAGTCAGATGCCCAAATGACTAAGCCACCCAGGCATCCTGGAAAGGAGCTTTTATATAAGTCTGGTACCCAATTTTTATCCATCTAGTAGATGCCTCTGGATCACCTCTATCTGGGGGCCAGTGAGGCTTAATCTTGAATCCTACAGTACCATTATATATTTGCATACTTTTAAAAGTCACTGCCTGAGGGTCTGGCTTCCAGTCAGCCTGAATTTAGGACCTGAGATCCTCCCCCTTAGGACAAAGAAAATCTTGGCACATCCTCATTACTTGGGGCTATTAAAAACAGAATAGGCTGCTTCGTCCAAGCACAAAGGTTTGAAAGACAACCAAGAGCTGAGGAAGGGTTGAATAACAAGGTTCACCTCCTAAACAAGGCCAATACTTCAAGACTTGAGAGAGGTAGTTTCATCTCCTGTACAGAAACTAGCATAGAACATCAGGTAAAATGAGGAAACAAGGGTATATGTTCCCAATGAAAGAGCAAGATAAAACCTCAAGGAAAAACTTTAATAAAATGGAGATACGTAATTTACCGGATAAGAGTTCAAAGCAATGGTCATAAAGGTGCTTATCAAACTGGGGATAACAACAGAGGAACAATATGAGAAATTCAACAAAGAGATGGAACATATAGGCAAGTATTAAATATAACTCACAGAGTTAAAGAATAGAATAACTGAACTGAAAAATACAGTAGACAGATTCAAAACCAGACTAGATGAAGAAGGATCTACTCAAAGAGAAGGCGGTAGAACTCAGCAAATCAGAGCAACAAAAAGAAAAAAAATAACGGAAAAAAAATAAAGATAGTTTAAAAGACTATAGACATCATACAGACTAACATTTGCATCATAGGGCTCCCAGAAGAAGGGAAAGAGAAGGGGTAGAAATTTTATTTGAAGAAATAAAAACTGAAAACATTCCTAACGTGAAGAAGGAAATGGACACCCAGATCTAAGAAGCAGTAAGAGCAACCCAAGAACCACAGCAAGACACATTATAATTAAAATGTCAAAAGGTAAAGGAGAGAATCTTAAATGCATCAAGAGAAAAAAAAACTGGTTATATACGGAGAAACCCCCATAAGACTAACAGCAGGTTCTTCAGCATAAATATGCAGGCCAGACAGGAGTGAAAAGATATAGTCCAAGTGCTGAATGGGGGGAAAAAAAACAACAACCAAGAATATTCTACCCAGAAAAGTTATCATTCAGAAGTGAAGAAGAGAAAATTTCCAGGTAAGCAAAAGCTAAAGGAGTTTTTCAGCCCTAAACTGGCCTCACAAAAAGAATGTTAAAAGAAGTTACTTACACTGAGAGAACAAGTGCTGTTTAGTTATAAGAATACATATGAAATAATGTATCTGACTAGAAAGGTAAATGTGCAGTAAAAGTAATGGATTAATCACCAATAAAGATGAAAAAGACAAAAGTGGTAAAAATAACTATGATTACAATCAACCATTAGTTAAGGGAAACAAAAGATGTAAATGTGGCATCAGAAACAAAACATGGAAGGGGGAGTAAAAATGTTGAGTTTTATGATGGGATCAAACTTAAGATGTTATCAACTTAAAATAGACTGTTACAGAGATGTTATACATAAGCCCCATCGTAATTGCAAAACAAAAACCTGTATCAAATACACAAAAGAAAAAGGGAAAGGAATGTAAGCATACCTCTAAAGAAAGTCATCACCACAAAAGAGCCAAGAGAAGAAAGAAACAGAGAGGAACTATAAAAACAGCAAGAAAATATTAACAAAATAGCAAAAATCACATACCTGTCAATAATTACTTCAAATCAAATGCTCCAATCAAAAGATTTAGGGTGACTAAATGTATACAAAACAAGACTCATCTGTCTGCTGCCTATAAAAGACTCACTTTAAGTACAGGACACACAACGAAAAGTGAAAGAATGGAAAAAGATACTCCATGCAAGTGGAAACCACTTTTATTAATATTACTAATACTGTCTGCACTAACTATGAGGAGAACATTTATCAAAATCTTCCAAGGGATACATGGAGTTAATGCATGCTGAATGGGTAAGAAAAAAGACCAGGACCCAAAACAGTCATTGGAGGAAACTGATCAGATTATGTAAATCCAATCATTCAGGTGTTTTTTCCAAATTTCATTCTCCATTTTAACAATAATAGAGATACAGAGAAAAAATATATTAATGTCTTCGAAATATGTATTTTCAGTTTGGACTTGCATTTACTTTTTCTTTGCTGCAAAGTAAAAAAGAAAATGCTTTGTTTTTCAGTTTTGACATAAAAACATCAGAAAAGTCCCTGACAGCTTAATTGATGCTACTTCTTCAGAGTTTCAATCTACAGTCTGAATTTTTGTGTACAAATACAGGTTTACCTAACATTTCTGAACTTCAGTTTCCTCTTTTAAACAAAAATGGTTGTACTAACTACATATATATACTTTTGTCTTGAGGTAACAAGAAAACAGATAATCCAATTACAAGTAATTACTTATCCTCAACATCCCCACAAACTTCCATTTAATATTTGAAATACGCAAAAAGGAGCTCTTAATCACCCCCAACCTGCTCCTCTCCCAATCTTGTCCATCTCAGAAAATGGCAGCAATGGTCAACTAGGCTCATGTGCCTATAAATCACCCTTGAGCCGTTCTTTTACCTACATCCAACATCCAATCGATCAGCAGGTGCAGCCAGGCCTTCCTTTAAATGCTATCTCTTATGACAATAGCATTTCAACCACCTCCAGTGTCATCACCCCAGTTCTAGCCTCCATCTTTACTCACTCATCTTCTTGCAGCCACCTCCTACTGGGTGTCCTCAACCCCATTCTTGGCTCCTTTACTACTGTTGATTCTGACTACAGCGGTAAGAATGTCCCTCCCTGATTAAAAATCCAGTTCCATTACTGCTCAGCTCAACACTTTCCAGTGACTTCTCATCATACCCAGGACCATCACTCTGACCCAGGTGTTCTTCTCTCAATTCGAACCACATATGCCATCTTGCTATTGCTCAATCACAAGCTTGTTCCCACTCAGGAACTTTCTGCTTTGTGCTTCTTTCTTTCTGTAATGATTTGGTCCAAGATCTTTACAAAACTCTCAACTTCCCTTCCTGTCTCTGCTCAAAAATTATCTTCTCAGAAAGATTTTGACTACTCTCTAAAATAGTGTTGTACCTCCTTGCTTTCTTTCAATTCAGTATATGTTTCATGAACTAACATTACATTCCTCATTTATTATATTTTCCCTCTACAAAAATGTGAGCTCTATAAGGGCAAAGGTTTTATTTGCATTTATTACAGGGGTATTCCCAATGCCTTGAATAGCTTCTGACACCAAGTAGGTGCTCAAAAACTGTTTGTTGCATGAGTGGAGGAACAAGTAAATGGGTGAGTAATACATACGTTGGTTACTTGAAAGTGTATTTGCTTCTCCAGTGGGGAAATACTGACCTCAGAAGATATTTAGCAATTTTTAGATGCAAGTGGGAGACAGATTCTACTGTCACCTAGTGGGGAGAGGCCAGGGATAAAGTTAAACACCCTACAACACAGAGGGCAGTCCCACAGGAAAAAAAAAATTATCTGGCATAAAATGTGAGTAGTATTGAGAATGAGAAACTTTGATCAGAAAGTTAAAAAAAAAGTAAATACATGTAGCATATTTAATAGTCATTACTAAGGTAAGTATAAAAATATGGAACCTATAAAGAGATGATATAGAGTAAGAAAGGTAGAGACAACAAAAGAGAGGCTTGAAGGGGAAGAAGACTGGAGGAATCAGATCACAAGCCAAGTCACGTTTAAGGTAACTCCGGACGAAGTCTTGACAGAAATGCAGGAAGTATGTGATAACATGATGCTAGTAGGAGAACAAAAGTGTTCATCAGTTAATCCAGAACAGGAAGTGAACCAGCAGCTACTATACAGGAAATAGTGTGCTTCTCTTTGGATTAAGGATTGGCAAGGACTAAAGATTTCTTTATTACACACATGTCCCTATATATGTTTGCTTGATTAATGTGGGTCTCCCCACTGCATTCTAAAATCTATTGGAGTTCGGGGCCCCTGAGTGGCTCAATTGGTTAAGTGGCTGATTTCGGCTCAGGTCATGATCTCATGATTCACGAGTTGGAGCCCCACATCAGGCTCTGTGCGGACGGCTCAGAGCCTAGAGCCTGTTTTGGATTCTGTGTCTCCCTCTCTCTCTGCCCCTCCCCGGCTTGCACTCTGTGTCTCTCCCTCAAAAAAATAAACAAATATTAAAAACAATGTTTTTAAATCTACTGGAGAAATAGCCCTATCTGTGTAGTGTTTGGTACACAGGGTCTGCTTGATAAATATATGCTGAATGCCTTAATGAATAAAGGTACACATAGCAATAAATTGCATTGCAATAAAAAAAAAAGTTCCATGATGAGAAATGAATGCTGGCGTCTCTAAAATTCCACTCTCTATCCCAGTATAAGAAGAAAGGATTCAAATAATTACATTGAGCCCCTTCAAGCCAATGAGACTTCTAAGCCAGGTTCTGTAGTCACCTCAGCATTTCTTTGTCCTTCACTCCAAGCTCCTCAGATAACAGACAATTTTCTTCAACATCTATTTATTAAACACCTCCCATGTACCATAATTGTAACTAGGTGCTTGGGATAGAATCATGAGCAGAATAGACCCGGCCCCAATTCTTGTACAACCGACAAACTAGTGAAAGAAGGAACCATTAACAAAAGTTAACTGCAAACTGTGTAGGCATCATGGATAGCTAAAAACCTACAGCCAAAGGTGGAGAACTACAGGGTGACGTGTTCAGATAACATGATCAGCAAAGACCTCTCTGAGGAGGTGGTGTTTAAGCTAAGAATATTTTATGATTTTTAAAAAGTCAGTGCTGTAATCGTTTTTAAATGAGCAAAAACACTTAGGCTTTCGTAATGGGATTACAAAATCTTGGGGTGAAACGTTATTGGCAAAGAGGTTAAATGAAGTCTTTTGTATCTAAATAATAAACATTTGTAGAGTAGAAACATTTAGAACTCTCCAGGCCATTTAAGCTCTCCACATACCAGAGGAAAAAAGTTGATTACTTAGAGACGAAAGCAAATCGAACTCAACTGACCTTGTCGCCATCAACCTAACACACGCTATCAAATCAATTTTGTCACAGAAGGATTATGACACAGGCCTATGAGTCAGCAGTCTAAACTCACTGAGTGATAGCACTGTGGACATGAAAAGGAGGAACAATCAAAAGGTCTGGCTTGAATATTAACATTCTTGGGCCTCTGTGAGAATGGACAGGACAGGTAAGCAGTATGCAATGGAATTTTTTTTTATTTCGGTGGCAAAAGTATTATTTCTACAATTTGATATATATTTATATTCCATGTCCTAAAGCAGCACTCTCCTTGGCCACTGCTTTCAACTTTATCATTATTTGATAAGGCTGCTCAAATATTATCAGAGAGCCCGTTCCTGAGTATACGATAATGCACAGATACCCAAGTGGAGTCAGGTTCTCTTCTGGGAAAAGCAGTGTCATCCGTCATTATCATTCCATTCACAAAACTAACAAACTTTCCTACCAAGGATATTAAATGACAATAAATATAGTGCTCTGTGCTTTGACACAATATTCTAACTATCCACAGCTTACATGCATTACTTAAAGCAAAAACACAAATAAACTATTCTGTTCTGAATTTTAATTAGAACATAAAGAAGTCCATTTACTGGGGTGCCTGGGTGGCTCAGTCGGTTGGGCGTCCAACTTGGGCTCAGGTCATGATCTCGAGGTTCATGAGTTTGAGCTTGGCATCGGGCTCTGTGCTGACAGCTCAGGGCCTGGAGCCTGCTTCAGATTCTGTGTATCCCCCTCTCTCTGCCCCTCCCACACTCATGCTCTGTCTCTCTCTCTCAATAATAAATAAATGATAAAAAAATTTTTTTAAGAAAAAAAAAAAGAGGGGCGCCTGGGTGGCGCAGTCGGTTAAGCGTCCGACTTCAGCCAGGTCACGATCTCGCGGCCCGTGAGTTCGAGCCCCGCGTCGGGCTCTGGGCTGATGGCTCAGAGCCTGGAGCCTGTTTCCGGTTCTGTGTCTCCCTCTCTCTCTCTGCCCCTCCCCCGTTCATGCTCTGTCTCTCTCTCTGTCCCAAAAATAAATAAACATTGAAAAAAAAAATTTTTTTAAAAAAAAAAAAAAAAAAAAAAGAAAAAAAAAAGAAGTCCATTTACTTATCCATATAAGTAAATGAACCAAGCTAAGTCATGACTTTCTTCAGAGAAAGTCCCAAAAAAGGGAGCTGAACTTGCATCAAATGTCCATGGGAAAAGGCATTTGAGAAGTAGCTATTATATTTTTAAATTAACTAAATAATTACATTTCAAAGGATAAATAACAGAATCCCAGCTACTCCAAATAAAATGTGTGTGTGTGTGTAAAGCCATACATTATTTCCTTGCCATAACCTGAAGAATCCATCTCTTAATTTCTAATTCTAACCAAACTGTTTTTCATTTTACCAAAGAATATGATTTTTAAAACTGCATATTCAGATAGCAACTTTTTTTTAAGAAACAAAGTAAAGAACAAGTTGCATGTGTAACATTATAATTCTTTCTTATTTTGAAAAGGTTGGAATTCTCTACTTCCAAAAATTTTCAGTTCAGTGAAAATAAGATCAATAGTCAAATCAATATTTCTCAGTAAGAAATGCAAATTCACAACCCCAGATGAACAATAAGAGAATGATTAAGAAAAAAAATCCTTTTAACTTTATTAAAACACCATAATTCTTATTTTAATTACACTTTCCTATATTTGTCGTGTAAATGATGAACTGCTCTCCCTAAATGCACTCCCAAATTAGGATGCTACATATACAGTCAAATGCTCTATTTTGATTTTACCTATTAAATTATTAAAAACAAAATAAGTTCTAAGTAATCAAAGTAGTAAAAAAAATAATGCATACTTTTCATATTTTATGTGAAATAAAACAATGGCAATAAAAAGCATTGATGGAACAAGATAAATACTGACTTCATTGCCACTCAAAGTGAAAAGATAAAAACAAATCCGGTATTTTTTAAAGATATTCTTTTTTTTTTAATTTTTTTAATGTTTATCTATTTTTGAGAGAGCGAGGGACAGAGGGCAAGCGGGGAAGGGGAGAGAGAGAGGGAGACACGGAATCCAAAGCAGGCTCCAGGCTCTGAGCTGTGTGTGAGTCAGCACAGAGCCTGCCGCTGGGCTCGAACCCACAGAATGTGAGATCATGACCTGAGCCGAAGTCAGACACTCAACTGACGCTCAACCCAAGCGCCCTGATGTAATGTTTTTAAGTCTTGGCATTCCAATAATTGACATAAGGCAAATATACCTTCTCCTCTTTTCTAATCACAGTCTAAATCTACACTACAAGGGAAATTTTTGCATAAATTTAGTTTGCAGATTCAGGATGTGCTAAATAATTGCTAACAAAATGAAACAATAAACTGTTGCTATTTCAGGACGGCAACCTCTGTTTTCCAACACCAGGATGGCTGACACCGTGAAAAGGGGCACTCAGCAATGGCACAATGGACAACAATCACTTATCCTCCAATTTTTACTGGGACTCTATGAAAGTTATATGACTAAAATAAATGCAGTGTCTCTATTTTCTTCCACTAAGTTTCATTGTAAATGTTATACTCAGTGTATAAAGGTATTACTGCTCCAATTTTTTTCTGTAATACATAGGTATGAATTGATTTTATACTTTTGTTTGAAGAGGGGCTGGCAAATTTGATAATGAAGAGCCAGATAATAAATATTTTAGGCTTTTCAGGCAGCAGAAGGTCACTGCCATAACAACTCACCCCATGTCATTTTAGCGCAAAAGCAAATATAGGCAAAATGTAAATAAATGGGGATAGCTGCACTCCTATAAAATTTTACTTACAAAATAAATGTGGCATGGGCCATAAGTTGTAGTCCTCTGGTATAGAACAGCACGGCAAGTGGTACTGAAATGTAAAATGAGGGAGCAATCGCTTTTATCTATCAAACAGGTATGGAGAGTCATTTTATGTTACAGGGGACAGCATGCTTCAAAGTGAATCTTAGGAGGTGGGGACTCCGGAGCCAGATCACTTCCGTTTGAATCCAGCCTCTTCGCCTGCCAACTATGTGGTTTATGTCAGTTACTTAATTCTGCCTTCTCTCCTTCGTCATCTGGAAAATGGAGGGTGGAGGGGAATACGATTGTGGTCAGAGTTAAGTGGGTTCAGGCAGGTAATCCACTCAGAAGCATGCACGGTAAAGTCTGAGAAGTAAGTAATATTATCTATTATTATAAAAGTTCATTTTCATATGCGACAGCCTGTCAAGAAAAAAAGGGCCCATTCATATTTTCCAGTACTTCGTTGTCATCAGAAAATAAACCAACAAACAACTGCACGTACTGCTCGTATATGAAAAATCTGTATGTGTTAAATCATTCTGAGCTCCCAAGGGTCATGCCTGAGGCTTCTTTATTACTATCCCTTTATGCCCGGCACTAAGCTACTGTCCAACGCAGAGTTGGGAAATGTGGAATGAATGGGGGAAGAAGTGCCTGAATGAATCTGGGAACTCAAGAACTAAAAGAGACATTCCTGATGGCTAACGATTAGAGGCCCTCAAGAGTTAACTAAAGGCAAGAGGCATGATAACACCATGAGGTGCTAACGTGAGATACTTCTTAGAAATTAGACCACTTGGGGGTGTGTTGAGAACAAGGACAAATGTTTCTTGTAAGCAATTCAATGTTAGGGATAGGAGACAGCCCAGGAAGTTCAGACTCCATCTGATGCCTTCAGAATGACTTTCTGGAGGGGCGCCTGGGTGGCTTGGTCGGTTAAGCGTCCGATTTCAGCTCAGGTCATGATCTCACAGTCCGTGAGTTCGAGCCCCGCGTTGGGCTCTGTGCTGACAGCTCAGAGCCTGGAGCCTGTTTCAGATTCTGTGTCTCCCTCTCTCTCTGACCCTACCCCATTCATGCTCTGTCTCTCTCTGTCTCAAAAATAAATAAACGTTAAAAAAAAATATTTTTTTTTAAAAAAAGAATGACTTTCTGGAGGGCATGGAAAGTCAGGAACACTTTCAAGTGATGGGGAGGGAGTGCTGGCCATTAGAGACATCAAAGGTATTTCAAGAAAAGACAGATTGCAAGGTGAACTGGAATTAAATGACAACGTGGGGAACAGGATTTTTCCAGCTTCTTCAAGGTCTCCAAAGAAAAAATACAACTGAACTTTTTTTTTTGTAGGTGCAGAACTGGCAATATGACCTCCCAATACCATGCCATAAAATCATCTTCTCATTCTTTAATTCTGTTTCCGGTCTAAATACCAGTGCTGGCCCCAAATATTAATGAACCTTAAGGGGCAAAACTTGGCTTGCTCCCACCCGCATTACTCTCATAAAGATCCGGTAATGTCACATTTTATCCTGTGCTGACAAGACAACCCAGACTTCCTTTGGTGCTCCATCCCAGTGTGCAGGGCACTCGTCGGCCTTGAACATGCATGTGGTGTACCTAGGCACCAGGTTGAGGGCAGATTCTGGCTCAGAGGGCCTGGGGCGGAGTAGGAGTCTGTCTCCAACAAGCTATGGATCCATGAACTCCCCAACTGTGAGGAGCAAACGTATAGAGAACATTTAGTTCTTATTTGGTAGCTAACATCCTTCTGTTCTTTTCCCTGGAAATGGTCCTCTCTTGCTCACAGCTCAGATGGAACATTAGTGGTCACTTATTCCTTCTACCTTCACTTTGTGAACAGATCCACAATTTCCCTTATGCCTAAATGAGGCGTTTTAAGACCATATCTTTAAAAACTTGAATCTAACAAGGCTTTCATACACAGCTTTTGATGCCTGTTTGACATTGAGAAGCATATCTGTTTAACTCCTCTTCTGCTAAAATCTACAACACAACATTTTAACTCAATTTTTCTTTCTTTTCACACCTTTGAAAATGTTCATTCTCTGTTGGATACACTTACATTTAAATTAAAAGCAATGTCTATTTCTCGTTTTAAATTGTATTATTGTACAGAATGAATGACAATGTGATATAAATATCTGTCCAGGTATCATAAAATTTAAATGTTCTATTGTTATAGTAAGAAAGCATGTAGAAAATATAAAGCCATATAACACGAAACCCTTGGATACCACTGCATTATTTGTGGTAATAACCTATATTGCTTGTGGTATTTTTTTAACTGTAAAGTAGCACAACTGTTGACTAAGCTTTGAATCTTACCCCAACTTAAAGTATTTTAAATGTATGTACTTTTAACAAATGTACTGAATTCATTTACATAAGTTTTCTGTTTTCTCTCTACTCTGAAACGCTCTGTAAAATTCTGTAGTCAATAACCCATATCACACACACATCTTATTCTGTTAACCTTGGACCCTTTCTCAAGGGTGACCCTTGTTGGTTCTGGATCTTGACAGTTTCCATTCTCGGTGTATCAAGAATATATCACTCTTGTTATTATCCATGTATCACTCTTTGAAGTCTTTACCCAGGTACCACCCCTAGAGGCCCCATCCCTGCAAACTTTCCTGGGACATTCCCTCTCTTGAACCAGAGATCCTGTGATCTATCCATCTATTCAGTCATCTGTTCATTCATTTCTTCATATCCACTGATATTAAACATTCAAAATGTACTTGGTGATACACTGGGCATTGTCTTTTGGACCGTGACAGTCAGGAGAGAGCAATAACAGCTTCCCTGTATTGGAGGGAAAGGAGGAAGAGGAAGAAAGAGAGAAAGAAAAGAAATATAAGGAAAAAAAGACATTGGAGAAGATGAATTCGGGTTCATTTTCCACACCATCTTTCTATACAAACATTTTTTTATTCTAAAAGGGTTTTTTTCTCTTGCAAACATTTTCCTTCAAACTTTTCAAAGATTTTTGCAAATAATTTAAAGAATCTGATTGCACAGAGAAAAAGAAATTATCCTTGGAGTAAAAAGTAGATTTCTTACCGTGGCTCACAAATCCCCACCTCATCTGACCTCGGCCTACATTTCCAAATTCACCCCACTTTCTCTCCATGCCCTTGAGCTGACAGACCCCAGCCATGCTCCAGATTTGTGTTTCCTGAAACACATCAACTCCGTTCTCACCTCAAAAATATGTACTTATTCTTTCACCTTAAAGGACTCTCCTCCAGACCTTCTGGTCTGCCTCAACATCATTTAAGCTCTGCTTACACATTATGCTCTCAAAGACACCTCCCTATCCTTCCTAGCCCCATGCATCAAACTACTAATCAGGCTTAATCATTTTACCTACTTTAAATCCTCTTAGGACTTTTCAAGATTTATCTGGAATTACCTTATTTTTCACCTTATAATTTACTCTCTTTCTTTTCCCCCTGGGGATATAAACTCCTTGAAGTTTGGAAGTCTGTCTTAAAGTTTAATTCTATATCCTTGATACCTAGGACATTGCCCAGAATATACTCAAGTAAGTATGTGCTGACTGACCATGCCTTAATAATTGCATTCGCATGGAGCTGTAGAAGCTGCCCTGCAGAAGTGTGTTCTCTGGGTTCACAGGGAGCAGTGACCTACAGTTTCTTATTGATGAAAGCAGCTTTGTAAAATCTGTGATTGGATTTGGGTAGGGATATTCTGCGGACATTATCTACCACTGTGTCATCACCATGACCCTCTACTCATAAACTTGTTTTTCCCATTTTTAAAAAATTTTTTTTAAAGTTTATTCATTTATGAAAGACAGACAGAGCATGAGCAGGGGAGGGACAGAGAGAGAGAGGGAGACACAGCATCCAAAGCAGACTCCAGGCTCTGAGCTGTGTCAGCACAGAGCCCGACGTGGGGCTCAAACTCACGAACTGCGAGATCGCTACCTGAGCCGAAGTCGGGCGCTTAACCGACTGAGCCACCCAGGCACCCCAAATTGTTTTCCCATTTCCTTTTGAGATGATTGTCAGAAAATTTATTGTACTGAGAATCTAATATATTTCTTTGTTAAGGACAATATATAATAATTCCATTTCTTGACTGGCTCTGTCACCAATAAACTCAACTATAGTATCTTAGATAGGTCTTAAATATCTGTATCTTTTCTTATATATATTGCATACTATAGGCCAAAATATATTCTAACTGTTTCTATTGCTTCTCACTTAATCTTTTATTTGGGGGTTATCTCCATGGCCAACTTCCAGGAACTCTGAAGGAAAACACAGGACCAAATTAACGACAACTGTTTTCACTTACACAACTACTGCTTATTTATGTCCTAGATATATGGTATGGCTTATGGCTAGGGCCATTATTTAACTCACCAAAGAAAAAACTCAGGGAAAAAGACAGGGTCAAAAGAGAAAGCGGGCTGCGGTGCCTGGGTGGCTCAACTGGTTAAGTGTCGCAGTCATGGTATTGAGCTCCCCATCGGGCTCTGTGCTGAGCATGGAGCCTGCTTAAGATTCTCTGCCCCTTTCCCTTGCTCTCATTCTCTCTCAGAATAAATTAATCAACATTTTATTTAAAAAAAAATAGCAAGTAAAACAAAGGATAGAAAAATTTCCAGATGTGACAAAGAGTGTTTTCAAGGGCTAAAAAGTAAACAAGAACCTACATTAAAAAAGGTACGCCCGGAAATGGGATTAGTTACAAGTGTCCTAAGGGCAGTCTGCGACTGGTCTTATTCACAATTTTGCATGTATGTATGTGTGCTACTCAATACACATTAGTTAAATGAATGCATGAGCAGAAGACATTAGTTTTTATAGAAAACTGTAGGGTATCACTTTACCCAAGAGCAGCAGTTCTCAACCAGGAGTGGTTTTAAATATTCTCATCTGGGACATGTGGCAATGCCTGGAAACATTTGTGGTTGCCGCAACGGAGGGTGTGTGTCACTAGCATCTAGTATGTAAAAGCCCGAGAAGCTGCTAAATATCCTACAATGCAGAGAATAGCCACCTCAACCTGGTGCAAAATGCCAGAAATACTGACACTGAGAACACGTGCCCTAGAGAAAGAAGTGCCGCATGGTAATTTTCAAAAAAGGATAAAATCACGATTCTCATACAGCTACAAAATGAATAGGTCTTGACAATAAATTTCATATATTAAAAAAAAAAGATACGCAAAATGAATAGGTCTTAAAGATTTTATTTCAATCAATCAAAGAGAAAACCAAGAAAATATCATAAGTGGTTTAAAATAGATCAGGAAGGTGAAAGTAATGTGCACATGGAGGTAAGACTACCTTTTCCATTGGATGGGTAGAGAATTTGAATGAAGAATTTGAATGGGTAGAGAACTGGACCCGTGGAGATTAGCTACAACATACAAAAATGTAGAGTAACTGCCGAATCAGAATCAGATGAGACAGAAGGGAGTGCTATGGACAAGTGGATAGTTTTCCACTGAAGTTCACACTTTTCTTCTTTGTAGAGAGATAGAAACATTGGTCACTATCAAATGCTGCCTTTGGCCAAGTACATTCCAGTGGCTTTACAGTAATATTCACTAGATAATGACTTTGGTAAGACTATGAACAATATTTCTATTTACTTAACCATTCAACTTGATTCTCAATGAAGGATCTCCTCATATATTCTCCTAGCAAATGCACATCTAAAATCAAAGTTCTTTATTTTCTCTACCTCCCCCTCAACAAAACTTAAGCTCCATCAGAATATAGAACACAAAAGAAAAAAAATACGTGGTACTGTATTGCCTTTGTCTGCCTAAATACTAAAACTAGAATCAAATGTTTTGTCTTTTTAAAGGCACCTTATGGAACAATGTATCATTTTTCATTGTAACATAACCATGAGGACAGTATAATAGCTCATAATAATCTACATGGAGGACAAATTAATGATTCATAGAGAGCCATAGGCCTGGAAAAAATGATTGAGACAATGAGTTTAATAGAGATTATTTAGAATGTCCAGTATAGGCACCTAAGGAAGCATGGATAATTCAACGTCATATAAATCACTTATGATTTTTAATGGCTCACCACCTTAACTTCATTTATGTGTGAACTGTTTCACCAAGGTTGGTCAAGAGTGCATTGCGATCAAGATGTTAAATTCCTTTGGCTTTCTAACAGTTTGGATGATTGAACATGAAAATAATATCTCCAGTCAATGATACCAAATGTGTTCATTTTACTAAATTAAAAAAAGGAAGTAAAATATGTATGAATGAAACACTCTGCACTTAACATAATCCTTTCTATGTAATCCTTTAGTGGAAATGAAACATTTGGCTAGGATTCAAACAAAGTTAATCATTATTTTTTTGAAAGCGTTGTTTCTTATTCCCTTTAGTTAAAATGTTGAAATCATTAAGACTAATTTTAAACTAGACTTCAGAATGACAGATATACTAAAAATAAAATTTGAAAACATTTAAGCATATAAAAATTAAGATCAACATAATAAATTATATCCAAATTTGAGGAAGGAAACAGGATGAGTGTGTACAACATAAATCAATCAATTAGAAGATAAAATAAACCCAAAGGATAGCTGTCATACATATTGAACAGTTCTTTTACCGAGACTGAATCTCACGAACCCATGGTCATCAGTAATTTAAAAATTAGAATCAAATATGCCAGTTTTGTCAGCTAGGTTCTATTATTATTTTACTGTCATTTCTTAATTACTTGAGAATATTATATTTCACAAATAGCTAGTGGTAAAACTTAGTCAAGATAAATGCTTCTGCTATGCCAGTGAGAGCATACTTTCAGTGAGGGACATTTTACATTGTATTCTATTTCCTTAAATGATTACTGTGGTATTAATCAAAAGGAAACCTGATTAGCAAATTAAAAATTTGATTAGCTCTTTGCAGAATAAAAAGAGAAAGAAAGAAAGAAAGAAATTAATCACAGACTGTCAGTAGGGCATAACTAGTCCCTTACTCCAACTAACACCTGCACGCTGGAAGCAGGGAGATAATGGCTGTTAACATATAAGAGTGTGAGAGCCCTTTGATTGCTGTGAAACCTTTTTTATTCTTCTTTAATCAAGGTAATTACAGAGTACAATGGTTCTTTGAGGCTTATACTGTATTTATCAAAGTAAGATTGAGGTGTTTTTAAGACACAGTCCACCTACACATAGTTTAAAAATACAGTAATATCTCTCTCCCAATCTTGGGATTGTAGGCTCTGCTTTCCATTTCCGAAAGTTTAAAGTTAGATTAATGTTCTTATGTAAGACAATAGTTGCTTTCACCCTTGACAGCATGAGTGCTTGGAACGGGGGTAGGGGAATAATGATATTTTTATCAACTTCAAAAATGACAGAAAATCCAAAGAGCCTTGTGTCTGGTGATGTCACAAGACTTTCGTCGCAAAATCCCAATGTCAGCAACGTTCAAAAATTTAGCCTATTTGTTTTCCTTAAAGAATTATGAGAACTGAAATGGTGACAGTCACAATGGGCACCGGCACAAGAAAAGAAAACTGCTTCTTTATCATGAATGAATTCAATTTTGTTTGTAGTGAGCATTTCGATACTTTTGGGATGTCAATGGAGGAAGCACTAGGATCCAATTGTTTGCATGGAAGTTCCAAATTTTAATTATAAAGATTCATCCTCTAGTAAGTGTGCATCTTAATTGCCACTAGATATTAATGTATGATAGACACTACTATTATTTATACACTCAGAAAATGCTTCAACAATGTTCCTCTTGGCTTAGTTATCTCACAAAGAGGTACAAGAGCTTGATAGACACAGGCGTGGACTTAGACCTACATCTTAGTCCCGGCTCTACCAACTCTTTAGCCATGTAAGCTCATGCAAGGCATTTGAAGATGCTAAGAAAAATGTTATAATTGAAGATTAATGATGGTGGTGCATTCTTAGCTTAGATCACAAGGCTACTTTTAAATCTGAAAATGAGTTTGGGAAACATGGGGGAAAATCACAGTAAGTACATGTGATTTTCCTACTTTACCATGTATACCACTACTGGTGACAGAAAATGCCCCACAATATTTGCTTCTCCATTTTTTGTTCTTCTTTTGTTTTGTTTTTTACTGGCTTTTGCTGCTTACAAATGACACTCTCATGGAAACCATAAATTATCCATACAAGGATGTCAGAGGCAAGAAATATAGAATGAAATCAAATAACAAATGGTAAAATTTTAGCCTCCTCTTCTTTTCTACTTATTGTACCTGAAAACAGATCGTATAAATAAAATTATCAAAAATATCAGTTATTTCAACCACATGGATTCATTTAACATTTTATTTTAAAAGGTTGGTAATGACAATCTTAAAATTTGTATGGAACCACAAAAGACCCCGAATAGCCAGTTATGTTGAAAAAAGGAAACCAAAGAGGGAAATATCACCATCCCAGACTTTAGCCCCTACTACAAAGCTGTAATCATCAAGACACTATGGTACTGGCACAAGAACAGACACATAGACCAATGGAATAGAATAGAGAACCCTGAATTGGACCCACAAATGTATGGCCAACTAAGCTTTGACAAAGCAGGAAAGAATATCCACTGGAATAAAGACAGTCTCTTCAGCAAGTGGTGCTGGGAAAACTGGACAGCGACATGCAGAAGAATGAACCTGGACCACTTTCTTACACCATACACAAAAGTAAAGTCAAAATGGATGAAAAACCTAAATGTGAGACAAGAAGCCATCAAAACCCTAGAGAAGGAAATAGGCAACAACCTCTTTGACCTCAGCCGCAGCAACTTCTCGCTCGACACGTCTCCATGTCTTGATGGGACCTCATCAAGATAAAAAGCTTCTGCACTGCAAAGGAAACAATCAACAAAACTAAAAGGCAACCCACAGAATGGGAGAAGATATTTGTAAATGACATATCAGATAAAGGGTTAGTATGCAAAATCCATAAATAACTTATCAAACTCAACACCCAAAAAACAAATAATCCAGCGAAGAAAAGGGCAGAAGACATGAATAGGCACTTTTCCAAAGAAGACATCGAGATGGCCAACAAACACATGAAAAGATGCTCTCAACATCACTCATCATCAGGGAAATACAAATCAAAACCACAATGAGATACCACCCCACACTGGTCACAGTGGCTAAAATTAACAATTCAGGAAACAACAAATGTTGGTGAGGATGTGGAGAAAGAGGAAACCTCTTGCACTGTTGGTCGGAATACAAACTGGTGCAGCCACTCAGAAACAGCATGGAGGTTCCTCAAAAAATTAAAAATAGAGGGTGCCTGGGTGGCTCAGTAGGTTCAGCATCCGACTTGGGCTCAGGTCATGATCTTGTGGTTCCTGAGTTCGAGCACCCCATCAGGCTCGGTGCTAACAGCTCAGAGCCTGGAGCCTGCCTCAGATTCTGTGTCTCCCTGTCTCTCTACCCCTTCCTCACTCAAAGTCTCTCTCTCTCTCAAAAATAAAATAAACATTAAAAAATAAAAAATAAATTAAAAATAGAACTACCATAGAACCCAGCAAGAGCACTACTAGGAATTTATTCTAAGGCTACAGGAGTGCTGATTCATAGGGGGACATGTACTCCAATGTTTTTAGCAGTGCTTTCAACAACAGCAAAATTATGGAAAGAGCCCAAATGCCCATCGATGGATGAGTGGATAAACAAGATGTGGTTTATATACACAATGGAATACTACTTGGCAATGAGAAAGAATGACATCCTGCTATTTGCAATAATGTGGATGGAACTGCAGGGTATAACGCTAAGTGAAATCAGTCAGTCAGTCAAAGAAAGACAGATATCTTATGTTTTCACTCATATGTGGAACTTGAAAAACTTACCAGAGGATCATGAGGGAACATAAGGGGAAAAATAGTTTCAAACAGAGAGGGAGGCAAGCCATAAAAGGATCTTGAATGCAGAGAACAAACTGAAGGGGGATGGGGGGGAGATGGGTGATGGGCACTGAGGAGGGCACTTGTTGGGATGAGCAATGGGTGTTGTATGTAAGTGATGAACCATGGGAATCTAACCCCCAAACCAAGAGCACATTGTATACACTTTAAGTTAGCTAACTGGACAATGAATTAAAAAAACAAAAAATAATAAAAATATAAAAGAATAAATAAATAAATCGTTGGTAATGAAAAATAGAAAATCTCAGCACTATTTAAATATAACATCACATTTCATTATATTGCATTTATTTGTGCTTATTTATTTCTATCTTCCAAAGCATGAGACAGCTCAAAATTCTAATTCTAAGCAACAGATTTAATTCTTCCCATACCAAAACTGTCTTGAAACTTCCTAAAAGCAGTAAAAAGTAAAATGAAGACAGAGCTGGGAGACAGAGGGCATGTGAAGGCCACAAGATTAGCACTGGTGAGAACAGAAGCAGGGCTGTTGATGGAAGGAACCAGAGGAGAAAAATAAATGAATATAAAGAGAAGGATTGAGAGTAGAGGATGTAAGTAGGTTCAAGAGGCAGAGCCTAGGGGTGCCTGGGTGCCTCAGTTGGTTAAGCGTCCGACTTCAGGTCAGGTCATGATCTCACGGTCTGTGAGTTCGAGCTCCGCGTTGGGCTCTGTGCTGACACCTCAGAGCCTGGAGCCTGTTTCAGATTGTGTGTCTCCCTCTCTCTCTGACCCTCCCCTGTTCATCTCTATCTCTCTCTGTCTCAAAAATAAATAAACGTTAATTTTTTTTTTCAATTAAAAAAAAAGATGCAGAGCCTAGAAGAATTCCTTGATGCAATTCACAGAAGGCAAATAATCTTTTTATGGAATGCCAGGACTTGAGCTGAAGCTGGGAAGATTGTAGTTAAAGGCAACAGGCCCACCAGACATAGGTAGCTCATGAACAATAAAATCACCTCAATCAAGAAAACAGCAGGAAAAGAGTGCCAGCAGCCAAAATAACCACACACTGTTTAATGAATCACTAAATAATTCTAATGAAAATAATGCAGAAAATATTTATTGTGTACCTACAAGATGTTAGATGTACAATAGTAAAGAAAACAGGATTCTCAATGTTATGATGTTTAGGATTTCCTGGGATACAAATGTATTAATAAAGTTAGTACAGGCATTACTTATGAGGAGATGTGAAGGAATCAGCAAGTACTGTTACTTCAACAGGGAGACAAATTTTAGATTTACAGTTCAGGTTACAGTACAGGTTACATTTTCCTAAAGAAATGGCTTTTCATCTGAATCTTAAGAATGACTACGGATTAGATTTTGAAAGAGTTTCCTGATATGCATAAAGGCTTAACATGTTCCAAGAATGGTGGATATAAAGTGTAGAAAGTGAGGAATAGTACCTCTAAAATATATTTCATATTTTGATCTAGACCTCCTCCAGGAAGCCTTCCTGATTTATCCTGACAAGGCTGCTTGCCCTTCTTTGTGCTTCCTAACATTGTGTCTCCACCACTGTACTTACTAGATTTTGTGATAATTATCAACTTACATTTTCCGCACTGCATCACTGATTTACTCAGAAAGTACATGTCTCATTCATATTTATTTACCACATGGCCTACAAAAGTCTCAAGAAGACACTCAGTATATGATTATTGGATACAGAAACAATGCAGTTGTAAATGTAGTCATTATGTACACAACACTTAATTCAAAAACCACAGTCACAGAAAATAAAACCTCCCATTTTGCACTGTCCCAAGTACATCATTATTATCATCATGTGAATATATTTCTAATCTGAAGCCAGTAGGTGTCATCTACTATAAGAAATCAGAGGGCTATGTGGCTAATTTACTGAACGATCTGAATCCATAGATAAACCTCATGAAAGGATTTAACTTTCCCCAATTCTTTTTCCCCCTGCAATCATATTTTTGTTTACTTTTTTCTGTACCTTAATATTAACTTGGGCAGATCCAGCCACTTTCTAGTAACTAAAGTAGTGAACAATTCAGTTAATACAGCTTAAAATTTTATCTCTTATCTAATTGAGCTCTCTAATGTTCCCCTTCAGTCCTACATCAATAATTTTTTCCCCTAAGTCACAGGCTAGAGAAGACCAATCTTGCTCTTCATTTTCCTCCCGGCTACCTTCTTCTTCTCTTCCAGTACCTTCAGGGGTGAGGCTTAAATAACAATCAAAGAAAATGAGAAACTTTGTTTTTACTTTAAAGATTTAATTGTAGGTGTGCTTGGGTGGCTCAGTCAGTTAAGCGTCCGACTTCAGCTCAGGTCATGATCTCACAGTCTCTAAGTCTGAGCACCGCATAGGGCTCTCTGCTGACAGCTCAGAGGTTGGAGCCTGCTTCAGATTCTGTCTCCTCTTATCTGACCCTCCCCTGCTGTGTGTTCTCTCTCTCTCTCTCTCTCTCTCTCTTAAAAAAAAACATTTAAAAATATATTTAATTGTAAGAAAGGATAGACTCTTCAATAAATGGTTCTGGGAAACTGGACAGTTACATGTAAAACAATGAAAGTGATCAACTATTTTATACCATACAAAAAATTAACTCAAAATGGATTAAAGAATCTAAGACCAGAAACCATAAACTCCTAGAAGAAAACATAGGCATGAAACTTCTTGCCATTGCTCTTGGCACTATTTTTTTTTTTTTTGGATCTGATTTTAAAGGCAATGACAACAAAAGCAAAAATAAACAAATGAGACTACATCAACCTACAAAGCTTCTGCAGTGAAGGACACCATCAATGAAAAAAAAAAAAAAGCAACCTAACCTACTGAATGAGAGAAGGTATTTGCAAATCATTTATCTGGTAGGGGGTCAATATTCACAATATATAAAAAGCTCATGCACCTTAATAACAAAATACAATCCTATTTTAAGATGGGCAGATGATCTGAATAGACACTTTTCCAAAGATATACAGATGAGCAACAGGCACATGGAAATATGTTTAACATCACTAATTATCAGAGAAATACAAGTCAAGGCCACAACGAGATACTCTTGTCAGAATGACTTGTATCAAAAAGAGAAGAAATCACAACTGTTGGCAAAGATGCAGAGGATGTGGAGGAAAAGGAACCCTCATACACTGGTAGTGAAAATGCAGACTGGTGCAGCCACTATGGAAAACTGGAGGCTCCTCCGAAAAACTAAAAATAGAACTGCCGTATGATCCATCAATTCCACTACTGAGTATTTATCCAAAGAAAACAAAAACACTAATTCAAAAAGATATATGCAGGGACCCCTGGCTGGTTGAGCTGAAGGAGTGTGTGACTCTTGATCCCAGGTTTGTAAGTTTGAGCCCCATGTTGGGTACAGAAACTACTAAAATAAATAAATGTTTAACATAAATGAATAAAAATATATATATTTATATGCATCCCTATGTTTACTGCAACTTTATATACAAGTTACTAAGATATGGAAGTCACTTAAGATAGATGAATGGATAAAGAAAATGTAGTATATACATGCAATGGAATACAACTCAGCCCTAAAAGAAGAATGATATCTTGCCACTTATGACAACATGGGTGCGCCCTGAGGATATTATGCTAAGTGAAATAAGCCAAACAGAGAAAGACAAACCCCCTGTGATTTCACTTATATGTAAAATCTGAAAAACAAAACAAGTGAACAAAACAAAACTCAGATGCAGAGAACTGGTGGTTGCCAGACAGGAGGGATGGCTGGGTAAAGTGGTACAAATTTCCGGTCATAAGATAAATACATCATGTATTTTTTTTTTTTTGTACAGCACGGCGACTATAGTCAACAATAGTGTACTGCATATCATGTAACTTTATGTGGTGATGGGGAAATTAGACATTGTGGCAAACATTTCACAGTTTCTACAAATACTGAATCATTATGTTCTACACTTGAAACTCACAGAACATTGTATGTCATTTATACCTGAACTTAAAAAAAATAATAAAATTGTAGTCTTCTCTTGGTCAACAATTGTGTTCTTTAGGCAGAAATCCAAATGCTGACTCTCTGAAGGGGTCTGGGATGAAAACCTGAGCAGGGTCCTCCCTTTGCTCCAGGCATGGGAAATGAGATTGCTGCGACTGGTTCCAAATCCTCCCTCCAGTTCCCTCCTGCAATGGCATCCTCCACGGCTCTCTTACTCTTTGGTCCTTGTGCCTGACAGGCAACTCTGTTTTTGGAAACACAGACCTAGACTTTCTACTTCCTATGGTGTCCACTTGATGGAAAGGAATGCTATGCATTCTGCCATAACAAACAGTGGAAATACAATGCTATCTGCAAGCACTCTGTTTCTAATTCTTTCTTAAATAGGAACAGAGATCTGCGAGCCTGACGTGTAAGTAGATGTTCAATCAAGGATTAGTGTTCTAGTCTTCTTTTCTTGCCATAATTCAAATCCCTGTCAATGAGAGGCAATATGACTTTGAATGAGTAAAGCATCCAGATACAAAAAAACATGGATGGAGTTGAAGCCAGATTCTGATGGGCGATAGCTGTGTGTAACTTTGAGCAAGATGTTTTTCCATACTTTAATTTCCTCATCTGTAAATTGGAGATAATAGCAGCTCCCACATCAGAGAGTAGCTGTGAGAAGCAGATGAGTTCATGGTAAGTGACATGTGCTTAGTCCATTTCCTGCTGCATACTGAGTACTCAATAAATGTTAGTTACGATTATATTTCTCTTGGATACCTGAATTCAGTGGCGAGATAGAACCTTCCATCTTTTTCCCCCAAAGAAGGGAAAGAGCAATTTCCTTAATAAGGATAACGTATTCCCAATGTCTTCTGTCCCTTAGATTCATCTAGTGCTTTAAGAAGGGAATAGGGACTGATGTTTATGTCCCCATAACTGGGTCTGGTACTCCTTAATGAAGCTGTTCATAGTCTCATGATCTCTTTATTATGTGTGGATACTTGGCTATAATTCCAAAACAACAGAAAAATTCACATCTAACATCCTTTTTACATGAACATGAAACAAGATATTATAAGTGCCATTCTACATCCACCAATGAAAAGGAAACTTTAAAAATTTAAGTGTAATCAATAAGCACAACTATCTTTTAAATGCCCTGAATCTTTGGCATATTATGAATGGATTCTAAATTGTGTGGCAGACCACCAAGATCCTCCCAGGTCCTTCTAGAGCCATTAGACGCTACGACTGATTTTAATTTCAAAGGCACAGCCAAAAGCGGAAGGAAAAACCTCTTCATTACGTATGACAGAAAAGAAGGGGTGAAAGAACCACACAGTGTAACCAAACACAGATACTTCCCAATTCAGCATTCTTGTTCTATGAATCATTCATTCTTATAGAAAGAAATAAGAGAAAATTCAGTCATAATGCAAGAATGTCATGGGAAAGGAGAAGAATCTGAATCTGGAAAGCTTAAAAAAGAAAATCCTTTCTGAATCTATATTGACAGACCAAAATCATTTTAGATAGAATGTTTTATCACATTAAAAGGGCAGACAAGAAAAAAATGGCAGAGCAAAGCGAATATGAAAACAAAATGCAAAGGAAAATAAGCAAAGAAGATGAGAAGTTAGAGAATAAATGTTGGGATTACTGAACAATGAGTTAAATGTTGCCGGATAATGCATTAGAAATGGACTTGCACAAACTTAAAAGATAGAAAATGGAATTTTTTAGTGATTATAAGTAGTGTTTTCCTGACGAACCAACTGAATTATCAATTTCTTTATAAAGATGAGTATCCCTAGAGAAGCTATCTTCAAATAGACCATCTTGTAAGTGCTTCTGATTGAGCCTGGATGTGTTTGATGATAAGGGGCTCAACCATCTCTCAGCCTCCAAAACACTCCTATCTTCAACTTCCCATACCTGACTCCAAGGAGAGACACTTGACTGTCACAAATAACAAATGCTTACTTTACATTTATTTGGTTGAAAAATATTGGACACATCAGTAAGTCAAGTGTTTGTTTTTATTTAAGCCATTTTCCCCCCTAGGAAGGAATTGAGGACGAAGTAAATTTTATACCAAACCATATTCTGAACAAGCAGAAAGAAGCTACACAGAAATTCAGGTGAGTAGGTCACCAAAGAATCAACTAGATTTTAATACCTCCCTAGGGCATTTCTTTTTAAATTCATTTCCTTTGTAAATAGATGAGCTAAGGACACACTCTGAGGTGTGAAATAAGAAACTCCAGTAGTGTAGGGTAGCACTTACTCTTTTGATGCAATGTATTGCAATGTATTGATTCTTTTTCATAACGCATTGTGGACGTTCAGGATTATTATTTATCAACATATACAAAATCTGGCAAACATATTTTGGGTTTAATTTTAAGATCAGCTAATTGACGTGGTTCTAATTCTTCTTCCTTAGTGTGTAGTGTGTAACGCACTAATACTTGGATGCTTCCACACAGCATAATGAACAAAACAAAACAAAATCAGGCTTTTTAAAAAGTACTAATACAAAGAAGGGCTCTGAATCTTGAATTTTCTGGAAATAATCATTTCATTTCAATCATTTCAGCCAACATCATTTAAAAATATGATGGCAGATCCTCATGTCCAAAAACAGCATGTTGAATATAAATGAAATTTTGTAGTTGGTATTATTGTTTTGCTGATTGAAAGTATTTGAACTCCCTTAGTCGCATAAAAGTAAACCTCAGAGTTCATTGTAAATATGGATTTTCTTTCCTTTCCCGACAGCACAATCTATTCAAGGACCTACAGAAAGTATTATTCAAACGTACTTATGATTCTCACACAATACACAATTTGTATTATATCAGTAAGGTATGCAATTGTAAAAACTGGTTATACTCTCATCAATTTAAAAAACTTCAATATGTGTTGCTTCCATTTTTGGAATTTTGATTAAAATTATTTAAGGGATTTCCAAAGGGCTACTTAAAAACTCACATAGAATGTCAGACATTTATTTTGCCATGAGATTACATTCCACAACTCCCCAACTACCCCATGTACAATGGCTTCCTCAGTTTTGAACAATTTCCTAAGACTCTTATGAAAGCAATTTTAGGAACCTATAGATTCTCAGCAAAACAGGAATCACTGGCAGATAGTTGTGAAAGCCCAGAATCAAAACAGTTCATCAGATGATCAGGAAAGAAACTCTGTCTCGTCAGCTAAGAAATGTAGTTGCTACTGGGGCAAGGGCAAATGTGACACCACTTCCATTCTACATCCTTCTTGTTCCCAGTGCTACAGTCAGTATAAGATGGGACTGGTAAGGAATGAACAGACAAAAACAGGATACATGAGAACCACAGAATTTTAGAATCAGCAGAAGCCTTAGAGTTTCTTTCATTTAACGATGGTTGTAAAGATATGCCATAACACACGATATTATTACATGACCTGCACATACCTTCTACATCCCTCTATTCACCTCAGGCAGGCACCAGTAGGCTTTCCAGCAACCTCCGGTCAGCCCTATGTCCCCACCATGACATCCCTAAAGTGACAAATGCCTACACTGGCTTTGAGAAGAGATTTCAAAACCATATTACTAAAAAAGAAGCAATGTTAGTTGAAGCTCCTTAATGAAGAACATTCTAAGATATATTCTTAAATAAAAATAGCAACATGCAGAACACTAAACAAAAATGCTAATGCATAACAGGTGTGCTAGTTTGAAATCAAGTTCCATTCCCTGTACAATACATCTGGCCATTTCATATTTTGAAACCTTCAAGAGTTTTTAACGGTTATGTACTATTCCAGAGCATAGATTTGCCATCATCATTTGTCTGGTAATCATTATATATATTTTTGTGGGCCCTTATAATTTTGTCCTTCGTATAAATTCCTAAAAGAAAAACATCAACGTCAGCACACGTATTTCCCATCTGTCTTCCACAAATGTTCCAACAGCAAAAGTGTATGAAAACCCATTTCCTTGCACCTTTCCAAAACGTTGTTTGTGTATGCGTTCATATGTACAAACCAAAATCTAAGTTAACAAATGACCACTCATACTTCGGTTTGCATTTCTCCAATATTACTGAGTCTAAACATCTTTCATGTATGTGAATACTGACTCTATTTGTCTTTCACAAATCATACATTACCTACTTTTCTAAGCGAGTAATTTGATTTTTCCCCTCTGATTCATAAGATGCTTTCATACGTTACAAGACACCGATTTTGTCACATTTTGCAAATTATGCAAAATTTTGGTCGTTTTGTACTTTGAATATATAATTTGAAATAGGGATCCAACTCTGCCTCCCAGAGTATTATTTGTCCATATTCCATTTCCTAAAACTCTTATGTGTTCTTTTTAATAGCTTCATCCACCATATTCTAAAGTCTAAAAATTTCTAGTTTTTTTTATTCATCTGCACAGTTCTCTCTAAATTTATAATTCATTTTAATTTTTTCCTTCTTTCTTCCTTCCGTCTGCCTTTTTTCTTTCTCCCTCCTTCCTTTGTTTTCTTTCTTCTTCCTTCCCTCTTTCCCCTTAATTTTCTGCTGTTTGTGTACTACTTCATCCCATCTTTATCTTTTTTCTTCTTTTATTTCCTCCCTGATGTTTCTGAAAGAAATTAGCTAATAACTCTGGGTGTTTTTCTTGATGTTCCTGTTGATGTTCCAGATCTGGGCAAAGCACATACAATTTTGCTAACACATCAACCGTATCTGACAGTTACACCAAACTAAAGACCTAATGTCAATCCCCAGTGAAGAGGCTGGGCAGAGGGAAGAAAGAAAAAAAAAAAAACAGAATATAAATAAGTTTGTTTCTGACAAAGGTCCATCCATACTACATGTATGACCATGACAAGTTGAACTACGTCTCAGTAGTTATATGTGCTCAGTATATATTTAGTCACTGCCTTCAAATTATTATTATTTTGATGATTTTAGCTTTTGAGACTATTTCATTATTTTTGGTTAATGAAATCCCCTGCTCCTTCTATACCCTTACTCTTCTTTGTCAAAATAGTCTTAACTATTTTATCTCCTTGCAAAATAAATTTATTTTGCAAAGCTTCCTCCAAAACTCATTAAAATATTCATTGTGATTATGTTAAAAATGTACATTGATTTGGAGAAAAATGTTACACATACTGTTACATAACATTTAATATCAAGACTTATTTGCTTCCTCTTTAAGTTTTTTGTTTATTTTTAATCATTTGGGTCCTACATATTTCTTGATAATCTTACTTCAAGGTACATCAATTAAGAATAAATTATTAAACAGAATAATTTTCTACTCAATTTTATATTCTACCATATGTAAATATTTATAGCGTCCCTGTATAGCTACTATAATTGAATACCTTGCTGAACTTTATTGCCAATAAATTTTAGTTGATTAAGTACATTTTCAAATAGTGATAGCTTTATATGATTCATTACAATAGTTAAAATTATTACACCTCTTTACTGTCGTTTGGCATTACCAATAACCTTCTGAGCTGCTTTAAACATAGTGGAGTTTGTGATAATGGATATCTTTACTTCTTTTCCACTTTATAAAAAATATATTGTTTTGAATGATGTGTTGTTTTATAAAAGATTTCATAATATTGAAAAACTTTTGCATTCTAAAGATTAACCTACTCATTTGTGCAGTTATTCTTTCAATATGCAAAAATTCAATTTAAACATTTTATTTATGTAAAATTACATTTTTCATATGTGAAATTAGGAACTTCCTTTCCTCCATTCTTTTTCTCTAATTTTATATTCTAATCATGCTGGGTTCATAAAATCAATTGAGAATCGGTTAATCTTCACACAAGATAATCAAATACTCGGTTGTGCTCTATTATTTCCCTGAGGAAAGTGAATATTCTCCTCTTAATTGTCATCTTTACCTTTTTTCCTGAGAGCTGGGTGATTTCTTAATGTTGGTTTCTGCAATAGACTGAATCGTGTATTCATCCAAAATTTATATTCTGAAATTCTAACACCCAATGTCATGGTATTAGGAAAGAGTTTAGGGGAGGTAATTAGGTCATTAGAGTAGAGCCCTCCTAAATGGGATTAGTGTCCTCATATAAAGAGACTCAGAAGTCCCCCTTCACCCCTTGAGTCATGTAAGATTACAGAGAGAAGACATCTATCTATGAACCAGGAGGCAGGCTTCACAGACACCTACTCTGACAGCACCTTGATCTTGGACTTCACAGCCTCCAGGACTATGAGAAATAAGTATTTGTTAAGTCAGTCTATGGTATTCATGTTAGAGCAACCCAAATTATTAAGACAGTATCTAATTAATAACTCTGCAATATCTAATATACTTTCTGTCACCTCCATTATCTTCTAATTTAATCACTTGATAAGTTACAATATGCTTGTTTTTGTTTTTGTTTTCCAAGACGACTATATAGGAAGTTTTTCCTTTGAGCCCTAATACATATATAGAACTTTGTTTCTCACTGCTGCTCTAATATATAAAATGCTGTATATGTGGATCATTATATTTTAATCTCACATTTCTCTAAATATTTTTCCAAGGTAGTATGGAATTAAGTATCGTACAGAAGTTCAAGACCTTATATCTATTAATAGATGAACAGACTATATGCTTTAATTTTGATGTATGGAGGATGGCACTTTATTATCTAGCACTGGAACTATTATGAAGCAGTATATGAGAAATTCTGTAGACTTCTATTGAAAGTAACATGTCCACAAGAGTGTCAAAATGAAAAATTTAGATTTATCTAGAGTTTTACATGGCCAACTTAAAGATCTAAAGGCTTCAAGAGGTAAGGTAAGGGATGAGATACAAGTGTAATAGTGGCATGGAGTTTTATTTCCATAACAAATGGTTTTGTTTTCTGTACGTGATTGTTAGAAATTACAAAGGATGTGCTACAATCTCATTCTTTTCCTGGTAGTTTTTGCTGTTGATTCCCTGCTCAACTTCCATTACCTGCTGGGATGAAAATTCTCTAGTAACAATAAAAGCAAAAGATGATTCTAAGCTGTAGCCACTGAAATTTTTCCAGTTACAGATCTCCAAGAGAATGCATTTTTGTATTTTCCTCATCTTGGGTTAATGTTTTTACTTTTGTTTTCCCCTCAGTCATGATGTCAATGAGTTAAATAACATAAGTAAACTGTATGATTTATTATCTCTAGTGAATTAATGTTACCTGGAGAAGCAGTCAGTTAGTAGTACCAAGTGGTTTTCTTCAATATGTATGCTAAACTTTATTCTTTTTTTTGGGGGGGGGGAGGGGAGAGAAAGCACATGTGTAGGGGTGGGGGTGGGAGTGGGGGAAGCAAAGGGAGGGAGAGAGAGAGAATCCCAAGCAGGCTCCATGCTCAGCATGAAGCCCAACAGGGGGGGTCAATCCCAGAACCCTGGGATCATGACCTGAGCTGAAATCAAGAGTCAGACACTCGGGGCGCCTGGGTGGCGCAGTCGGTTAAGTGTCCGACTTCAGCCAGGTCACGATCTCGCGGTCCGTGAGTTCGAGCCCCGCGTCGGGCTCTGGGCTGATGGCTCAGAGCCTGGAGCCTGTTTCCGATTCTGTGTCTCCCTCTCTCTCTGCCCCTCCCCCGTTCATGTTCTGTCTCTCTCTGTCCCAAAAATAAATAAACGTTGAAAAAAAAAAATTTAAAAAAAAAAAAAAAAAAAAAAGAGTCAGACACTCAACTGACTGAGCCACCCAGGTGCCCCAAACTTTACTCTTTTACAGACTATACAAATACCATGTTATTATTTGTACATTATAAATGCCTCCAAAAACCTTCTACCAGAAATCCCTCAAACTTGATCATAGTTATGATCTTCATTTGCATGTGTCATTTTAATTTTGTTGCTTTGGAGAGCAAGCCCCAGTGTTAGGGCAACCTGGCATCAGAAATATATCTGATCTTTTTGACTTTCAATTAAACTGTATGTCCTCAGCTCACCACTAATTAATTAGTGGTCACATGAATTCCTAATTTAGTCTTTCTCCGTAAGATTTTAATAAATTATACATCTCCCTTTTAATTTAGAAAGTTCAAACATTCTCTTTCTATTAACCAAATTTTGTACTTTTTTTTTCTGAGCCAATGCAATGGAGTTCTCTTTGGTCAATGATGCCCTCTCAGTAATTGTTCTTATAAGCTAATTGTGGCAGTGTCCATGGTTATACCTAGTTTAACACTTAGGAACCTGGAGTTAGTTCCACAGTGGTATTCATATATTTGATGCAATACTTCTTTTTTTTTCCAAATGAATTCCCCCTGATGTTCCATAGCCTCACTTGCCCATGTTGGATGCATTGTGGTCTCCAGACCACAAGAATCAACTTCAGCACCAGCATCACCTGGCACCTTTCTGCAAATAAAAATTCATGGGCCCCACTCCAGGACTACTGAATCAGAAACCCTGGGAAGGGGTACCCAGCAATCTTAAGAGTTCAGCTATAAAATTCTGACATATTTGTTTATTTATCTATATTACATTTGGGGTTAACATTTTTTTCTCCAGATATTGGTATTTCTATCCTTCCCTAGACTGTAGCACTTGTTCATACCGTTCCTCCTAATTATATTCTCTTGGGGATTTGGTAGAGAAATGTTGGATACACACACCGAAGATCCCTTGAGGTCACTCTAAAGATCACCTTGATGCAGCATTATGTACTTCTATTGCGTAGGTATAAGAAAAAATTATGGCAGGTTCTAAGAGGAGGCAGACACAGTTTTAGCTTTCCCACAACATTCCTATTAGTGCCTCTTTGTACAGTTTCTCTCCTTGATAAGTCTCTAGTATTAAATGACATATTTATCCTATTTGCTAACAGGATCTCTCCTGATAGGAATGGTGTGCCTGTGGATCCATTCCTTATTCTATTAACATAAATATATGGGGTGCCTGGGTGGCTCAGTTGGTTGAGTGTCCGACTTGGGTTCAGGTCATAATCTCACAGGTAGTGAGTTCGAGCCCCATATGGGAATCTGAGCTGCTTTGGATTCTGTGTCTCCATCTCTGCCCCTTCCCCACTTGCGCTTGGTCTCTCTCTCTCTCTCTCATACATAAGTATTACATATATATATATATATATATATATATATATATATATATAAAATAATATATATAATAATATATAAACATATATATGCCCTAAGAGTATATAAATAAAAGCATATATATGAAAAAATACATATGGAAAAGTACATATATATGTATATATATGTTTATGTGTGTATATACAGATTACATTCCATTTCTTTTCATTTTCCATTTCCAATTTATTTTCATTTCCTCATGATCTTAACTGGCTACCTAAATGGATACAATGATTTATGATTTTAAGACTAAAATTAATAAAATAAAAAAGACAACATGAAATTCAAGGTCAGAGAGCAGGATGTGGCTACTGATGCTGACAGTTACCAGCTGTGTGTTGATGGGTGAACTACTTAACATCTCTTAGCCTCTACTTTCTCAATTGAGAAAAACAATGATACAAAATTCTAGATTGTTGCGAGAATGCAAAATAAATAAGTAAGACATCAAGACTGATTAGGAATCCAATGCATTTGGCTCTTACTAAGCAATAAAGCAATAAGTTACTAAGCAATACATCTTTAATCTGTGACCACTATTAGATATCCTTTGGCTTATAAAAAGCATTCAACAAATAAGTCCAAAGGAGTGGGAAAATTAGATACCTGGTTTCAATTATAGGACCAGAGGAATAACCACCTATCTTCGTCTATCTATTCATATGCACAATCACATACATCTTTCACTATAGAACAATAATTGGTTTCAAAATGTTTGCTTATGGCCCATTAATTTCTATTATTAGTGGGAAAGCTCCAGTATTCCTATTAATGGAAAAGTCATCGTGCTGGTAATAACAGTAACATGTGTTTGAAATTACATATCATAGGTAACAATAAATTCCTTCTCTACACATGAATAATAAACTATAAAAATTCCGAAACTAAGCTTGGCAGTCTTTCAGAGGCTGGATAAATTATACTTAAGTACTATTTAGAACATTCCCAATATGTTTGGGTGTAATGTTTACACACAATCAAGGCGATCTTCAAGGAAAAAAGCTTGAATTTTGATGCAAGCACATGGGATATAGAGCAGGCTACCCACATTCACACACTAGGAAGAGAAACTGATTAGTCTATGTTACATGCGTTCAAACCCTGTGATCTGCCTCCAGGCCCCATAAGATAAATGCATCGAATAAAATAAATAAAAATAAGTCCCTGCAAAGTAAAACTAGACAAAGATTATTGTGTATGAATCAAACTGCCAAAGAGTCACAATAAGAACACTCACAGAGAGCACTTCAACCTTCATGAATGAAGTTTCTGTCATGCGTGGGAGGATGCCAGAGCTGAACCAGGTGAAGGGAATGTACCTGAACCTTTGGTTGGTAGAAAAAGATAAACATACAAGAAAACGCACCACGTTTTTTTATTACTTTGTCTACACATCACACAATCTGACCTCTGGTGTCTCAGGCCCATATTTAACAACTTTTCATCTAACAATTTCTGCCACTCCCTCAGCAACCGCTAAAAGCCATAACCTTTGGAGGATATAATTGGAGAAAGCTACCACTCCTAGCTCATGGTCTCTCCCAAATGGGTTTCTGATTAAGGGGTACAAAGTCTTTGAAGGAGACTGACCTTTAGAAGATGGAAAAAGAAATGGGGCAAAGTGCATAAGAATATTCAGGGCCAAGGAGAAGAAAAGAATCAACAAAGTGTCATGGTAACCAATGTCAAATCCAGATGTCATATTTGCAGGCCTGGGGAAAGAGTACAAATGGAGGCTCACATGCCATATATCTAAATACCTAAACATTTAAAGGCTGCAAATCAAGTCGATGTCGTATGTGTTAGGCTTTTTTGTTATGAGGTCAACCGCTTCGGGTAATTTCTATTTCATCATCTATTGCTATGAACTACTCCGAGCACTTATGGGTCTCAAACCACAGTGTTTCCTATTTGCTCAGGATTCTGCAATTTGGGCAGTGCTTGGTGCAGACAGCCTGTCACCGTTTCTTGTGGCATCAGCCAGGATGGTACAAATGGCTAGGGATGGCAAAAATGACTCCGCTAGCATCACTGGCTTGACTCCCTTCCTGCTGCTGGATAGTGCCTCAGTTGCTGTGTGAGTTGGGTCCTCCGGGAAGAAGATACAGAGATGGAGTTAGGATTGCCAGTAGTTTTCGGGGGTGTGGGGTGGACGGATGCCTGAGAAAGTTAAAACAGGGAGCATGCCTTTATGCCATGATGCAGATGTGGCACCTATAAAATGGAAGGAGGCAGGAAACTGAATCCAGCAGGGAGACTTCAGTGCGGATGGCAAAGCCTCAGTCAACCCATTGTAGGGCTCCATAGCACACACTGTCATGCTGAGCAGGGGGCAGACCCTGGTGTCCCCGTCCTGCCCAGGTGGAGTCTGGGGGCTGGCTGAGAAAAGCATGGCCCCAGCTTGAATGCTGAGGTAGAGCCTGAAGGAGCACCAGCCGACAGCTCTCAGCTAACTGCACTCCCTGCTGAAAGGAACGAACCTTCTCAAAGGACATGCACCTCCGTGAGTGCCACAGGAGTCTGAGCTCCCTCCCAGGAAAACGATCTCAGGCATGGTGTATGGCATCTCCCAAAGGCCACTTCTGCTATCCTCTACTGGTGAAAGCAAGCCAAAGGGCCAACCCAGATTTAAGGGGAGGAGATTATACAAGAATGTAAATACCAGAACACATAGTTCAATGACAGTCTCCAAAGTAACCATCCAGACTGGAAGCACTGACGGGCCCGTCCTCACATTTGCGCGTCCTGCGGCGCCAGTATTCATTGGAGCCCTCATGCCTCCTAATTATTTTAGGTTATTGATTAAAGTAGTTAACTATTAAGATATATTCTCCTATCTTGACAAATATAATCTCCTAAGGACCTGAAGGACCAGGCTCAAAATCAGAATTCTCATATTTCTCAGGTCTTCACATTAGAACGTGAGACTAACTGGTTTCTAATCCTCTGCTCCCAGCCTGGGATCATCCGCCTTTTCTGCCAGCCCCAGCCCCTCTAGTAAGGCCTATCGCACATGCGTCTAGACACCCCAGATAACACGTCCCAGATCCATTCACATCGCCAACCCTTCCCTTCCTTCACTTGAGAAAAGCTGACTTTTGACCAGATCTCTGTCTGGCCCAGTCTGCCGCTGGGAAGATGGCCTAAGGTAGAGGCTCCGACAGGCCCTAGAAGAATCCAGGATTCTGCCTACCCAGAACAAAGTCTAAAGGGAAAGACGTGGGCTATAAAACAGCAAGCTCATTGATCTGCAAATGTCTTACCTTACGGAAGTAGGGGGCACTGCCAGAGGAGGGCTCTGCAGAAGGCAAAGCCCAGAGCAGAAATCCTCTTTATCTGGGCAATACTGGCTGATGAACTGGGAAGTGTCAAGAGGAGCAGAATACTGGGGGACTTCACGTTCCCCATCGCCTATTCACAGCCCTCTCTGAAATGGCCTAAAGTAAACACATATGGGAGAACGTACATATACAATACAATGGGGTACAAATACAATGGGGTATTTTCTTACATACTATAGAAAAGCTTATGAATGTATTTAAAAATATGTATGATATATAAAAATATAAATATTAAAATGAATGGCCATGGCTATCTGTACTGATCTAGAAGCACATGACACAAGATTACATTTCTTTTTTTCTTTTTTTTTTTTTTAACGTTCATTTATTTTTGAGACAGAGAGAGATAGAGCACGAACGAGGGAGGGGCAGAGAGAGAGGGAGACACAGAATCGGAAGCAGGCTCCAGGCTCTGAGCCATCAGCCCAGAGCCCCACGCGGGGCTCGAACTCACGGACCGCGAGATCATGACCTGAGCTGAAGTCGAACGCTTAACCGACTGAGCCACCCAGGCGCCCCAACAAGATTACATTTCAAAAGCATGTTTAACATGCAATGTATATTTTTGCCTAATATTTAAAGATAGTGAAATAAACCAAAAACCAACGTAAGCATCTATAAATACATTTCCATAGCTTGGAGAACACAGGAGTAAATGTGACCAACCTGTTAACACAGATCACATTTAGGATCAACAGAGGGTACAGAATAGGATTGAAAAGGGACTTTCTGAGGTTCTTTTCATGTGTGTCTCTATCGTTTTTACTTATTAAAATAGGTAGACACTTTTCCATGTTTTACAAAATTAAATCAAATAATTTAAAGTGAAGGTAAATGGAAGCTATTAAAGGTAGAATTTTTTAAAGGGTTGTTAAGAATTTCAAAAGACACACAGCAGTCAAAGAGAATAAAAATGTAGGAAAGGTCATCAGATTTGGTGACTTAAAGGTCATTGTACAGTGTGCCATTTAAACGGAATAGTAGAGGACAAAATTGACAGAGGTTTAAACAGCAAGTGGAGAGAAGAGGGGAAAAAGCATTTGTGACCACTGATGGCCCTCTCTTCTCTTAGCAGGCTACATCAGTGTCCCTCAAGCTGAATTCTGTAAATAGTGTTAACAGGCAGGCCTAAAATTAAAAAATAAATACAAAACAAAAAGATTCTGAATGATTGCATTTCTATTTCAACGACTCAATTTCCACTGTATCAAAAGAGCAAACAGCTCTGAGGAACAGTAAATAAATTGCTCGACTTTATTTAAAAGTTTCCTGAGCATACTTGGGCATGGACTTATGATCTTTCATTTTATTTTTCCACCAATCCCACACAATTATAACCATATTATGATAGACAGTTATATATATATATATATATATATATATATATATATATATATATAAGAACTACAACATTCTTCTGATTCCACTTAAATTTAGGACAACATGATTTGGCAGAGGGGACAATGTCAGAGCCAAGGCGCTTTTATGATTAAAACATATTATAGAGCAGTTTCCACCATAATTCAAATTTTATGAGCTTGTGTCAGGAGGAGAATATGCTTCTATCAATAATGAACTAGCATCTCTTCTCAAATTGCTTTCAGGGTTCACTGGGTCTGTGGAAATTAAAGAGGCTGATGGTGATTTTAATAACCAATAAAATGACTAACATCTATGCAAGTTTGTAGTGGAAATGACTATCTGTTCTTTTAAGATTATAATTTATATAAGGATTACAATTCAGACTATAGCCACAATAACGGACCAAATAAAAGCAAAATTGAAGAAGTCCACTCTCAAAATAACTCTTTATTTCATGACTTTACTGTAGACGCTGAATAACTCAAATGCTAAGAATATTTTTTATTTGAAGAAGGATTATGCTACAGACATGGAACAGAGGAATATGTATGAGTAACAAGAAAAAAAACCTTAATTTGAAAAACAGCAAAATATTCTCTAAACATACCAATGAAACAAATAACTTCTTTTTTTGGTATAAAAAAGTTCGGACATATAAAAAAGAAAAAAAAAGTCTCTGGACTTAACAAACTTAAGAAGTGAAATACAGAAAATATAGATAAATCCTCTACCCTAACTCACTGCTCACCCTTATCCCCAGAGGATACCATTATTATGAATTTAGGGTTTGTCAATTTCAAGTTACTATATATGAACTTGGCATTATACACAAATATGCATTATTTTGCAAAATACACCAGTGTTTTGCATATTTTAAAACTTATAGAACAGGTATTATTTGGCATGTATTCTCTGCAATTTACTTTTCTTCTATATTGTGTTGAGATTGTTATATGTGCCAACTGCATGTATGTTTTCTTCACTGGTTTCACTCGTGTATAAAACTTATTTACCCAGAGTTTACACTTTATTATTTATTCATTCTCCTATTCATTAACACATTGTTTCCATGTTTACACTTTGCAAACGACACTGATATGAACATTCTTACTCATGTCTCCTCATGCACATAGCAGAGTTTTTCTAAACTGTCCAATTGCATTCACACTTCCAGAATGTATGAATGCAGATTTTCTTTTTTTTTTTTTTTTTTAATTTTTTTCTAACGTTTATTTATTTTTGAGACAGAGAGAGACAGAGCATGAACGGGGGAGGGTCAGAGAGAGAGGGAGACACAGAATCAGAAACAGGCTCCAGGCTCTGAGCTGTCAGCACAGAGCCGGATGCGGGGCTCGAACTCATAGACCGTGAGATCATGACCTGAGCCGAAGTCGGACGCTTAACCGACCAAGCCACCCAGGCGCCCCTGAATGCAGATTTTCAATTTTACTATCTCTTGACAAATTTATCCCCAAAATTGCTATACCAATTTTCACTATCACCAGCTCTCTGGGAGATACTCTGCTGCTCCTTACCAAAAACTTAATATTGCCATGGTTGTAAAACTTTAGTTTCTGAATGCTGTAAGCTGAGTTTAAATTGTACTTCTATCAATCAGTAGTAAAATTCCACATATATAATAGGATTATACATATGTGTGTGTGTGTGTGTGTGTATTCAGAACAAAATGTTCAATTCAGACAGAACACCTCTGTTGGGTTTTTAATTGGATTACAATGAATTTTTACATTAATTTGGACAGAATTAAGATCTTCAGAGTTTTAGACATTGTACCCTTGCACACAGATCTCTGCCTCTCTAAATTTCTAATACCTTTCCAAATACCTTATTTTTTCCAAAAGTCCTCAGGTTTTTAAATTAAATTTCTTAGTCACCTAATATTTTTTCTTTTTATTTGAAATGGTAGTATACTTTTGTCTTATTTCTCTAAGTAAGGATACTAATAAACAGCCTTAGAGTAGCTATGACAGAAAATTTTCTTCTATTCTTAGCTTTAGAAGAGTTTTAATTATGAAAAGGTGTAAAAGTTTAATTCTCTAATTTCCAAATTTGAAAGGTAACCATTTATCTTTTCTTTTTAATTTTTTTTAATGTTTACTTATTTTTGAGAGAGAGAGAGAGAGACAGAGAGAGAGAGAGAGAGACAGAGAGACAGAGAGACAGACACAGCATGAGCAGAGAGGGGCAGAGAGAGGAGGAGACACAGAATCAGAAGCAGGGTCCAGACTCTGAGCTGTCAGCACAGAGCCCGAAGCAGGGCTCGAACCCACAGACCATGTGATCATGACCTGAGCTGAAGTCAGACAGTCAACAGACTGAGCCACCCAGGCACCCCTAACATTGCTAACTTAAATGTATCGTGACAAGACATGATCAGCGCTTACCAATTCTTTGATTGTTGCCAGGATTTACGCCCCCCGCCCCCCAACTCTCCATTATCTTCTAAGTAGTAATAAGATTCTTGGCCACACATGTTGTTGCTGAGGGAGAAGGCCACTTTCTCCAGCCTCCCTTGCCACACATGCAGTCTGTCAGTAGACTAGTTTATATGAACACTCAGTAGGATTTTTCACCTTGCACATGCTCTGGCTTTTGTTCCCTGCCCAGTTCCCTTCTATACATATATCACTCACCACCTGGTATCTGCTTGTGTGACCAGGACAGCTGTGAAATATAGAACTCTTTCACTTATCTTGACTCATTCCTTTTTCGTTTATAAGGATTTTTCTTTGACTTTTGTCAGGATTGAAATTATATTATATGCATTTAAAGTGATTTTTTAAATTTTTTAATGTTTCTTTATTTTTGAGAGAGAGAGTGAGAAAAAGTGCGAGCAGGGGAGGGGCAGAGAGACAGGGAGACACAGAATCCGAAGCAGGCTTGAGGCTCTGAGCTGTGAGCACACGGCCCGATGTGGGGCTCGAACTCATGAACTGCTGGATCACAAACTGAGCCGAAGTTAGACAATTAACCAACTGAGCCACCCAGGCACCCCATAAAGTGATTGTTAAAGCATAGTCTAGGCTGTATTTTTAGCTTTTCTCTCCCAGAAGAGTTTATAGTTTACCTACTAAATCATATTTCTGTAATTAAAGCCAAACCATTGATTTTTATCTTTTTATGTTGTATATAAATTGATGGTTTCAATGTAGAAAATCATAAAACCTCAATTAATAAATGTTTTCTTCTTTCCAGTTTCTTTGCCACCTATTTCTATTTCCTTTTTGTTGCATAGGTCTTCAAGTAAAATTTTCAATAAAAATGCTAAGAGGAGGCCTTTATCTTTTTCTCAAATTAAAGTCCCTATCAGTATATTTTCCTATTGTAACTTTTTATCAGAAATGTGTTTTGAAAGTAACAAGTTATACTTTGTGATTAAAGATTTATTTAAAAAGTCAAATTCTTTTTTATGATTTACATACTACTGAATTCAAATTACTTGCATTTTACTTAAGGTTCTTGAGTACCTATATTTTAGCTGACACTGATGTGCAGTTTTCTTTTGTGCTTATTCTCTGCTATTAATTTCAGTGCTGTGTGGACACTGTAAAGCACACTGAAGACTTGTGCTGCTCTGTGCCAGAATATTATAACAAATAATCTTTAAATCCATCTGAGGCCAAAGCCTTCATGGAGATAATTCTTTGATGAATTTTTAGTATCCTTCATGGTTCATGATATAATCACACTTACCATTTCTTCTAGAACCAATTTTGATAATTTATCTTTCCCTGAACATTGATTACCATGAGATTTCCAACTATACCAAATATGCCCTTTCAAAATTTTTTCATATGAATGGCCAAAATATTTTCTTATTGCTGTTTTGAATATCTCCTATTCTCTTCCTTACATGGGTAGGCATGTAAGAACTATTTTTGATTTTTAAGCAGCCAGATATTTTATCATTGTTACTTTTTGCTTCCCTGTATTTCAGTTAATATCTGCTTCAATAATCATCTAATTTAAGTCCTCTATGTTTGACTAAAATCATTAGTTCATTTATTTATTTCTTATTATAATGAGAATGCTGAGTCCTCAATACAGTACTATTTCTCCTTCTCGATAGTGCTAATTTTGCTTGTTTTACATTCAATAACGATTTTCATTTCACTTTTGCAGTTTAATCTCCAAATATCCTCCTTATCTCATCTAGTTCTTGTTTACCTTCAGCTTTCATCTTAGGCGGCTTTCTCTTTTTTTATCACTTTATTCTTTGTAATTTCTTTTTTCATGAATTATGGTTTATCAGATTTTGTTGAAAACACAATGCAGATGTTTTCTAAATGTATATATAATTATTTTTTTCTCCTAAACTGTGCTTTTATGTATCTGCTCCTAGAGTATTATGTTATTCTTGTTGTTTCAGAGAATTTCTCATAGGTTCTAGGGTTTTTTATCTTTCTTTTCTTTTTTCTTTAAATTTATTCGTTCTTGTATGAAGATGGTTCCTAACTGTAGTTGGTTTACCAACTTTATGAGATCATAGTACAGTAACAAACAACCTCAAAATCTGCGGCTTCAAGCAACATGAGTTGACTTCTTGCTCAGATGACACGCTCAAGTGACAGCTCTGCTTCAGGTCATTATGCAGAACCTGTGAGTGATGAAGCCTCCACCTTGTGGAGTAAGTATCACGTCCTCTGAGCACAGGATAGAGATGACAGTGAATAAACACACCAGCTCTTGAAAACTCGTACCCAGGAGTGTTCCCTGTCACTGCTGCTCATACATCACTGACCTAAACATGGCCACATCTAACTTCAGAAAGTCTTAGTAATGCATTTCTGTCATAAAGATTGAAGTCAAGAATTTTTTAAGGTTAAAATAAAGATTTTTAGCTGTTAGCTATTTCTTTTAGTAGTTAAGGGCAGATTCTTCCCCCACTATTTTTTAAAGTCTACAGTTGATTCCCTTGTAAGAAAAAAAAAAAAAAGTAGGGCAAGGAAACTTTAACACTCACCATTCCTATTTTCTCCTTTGGAATTCAAGGTATTCTTAGTGGTGAGGATGAAGGTGTGGATGAATTGCCCTGGGATACTTCATTAAGGAAATGATAAACGATGTTTAAAGCAATTTTATATTAGCAGCAAAATTAAGCAGAAGGTACAGAGATTTTCCATTAACCATCTGCTTCCACCCAAGCATGGCCTCCCTCATTTATCAACACCAAGTGGTGCACTTATCACCATCAATGAACCTACAGTGACACATCATAAATACTCGAGTCCACAGTTAACCTTAGGGTTCACTCTTAGTGTTGTACATTCAAGAGTTTAGACAAATGCATGATGCTATACATCCATTGTTATAGTATCATACAGCTCTTTTTCACTGCCCTGAAAGTCCTCTGTGTTATGCCTATTCATCGCTTCGTGCCCCCTTCCAACCCCCGATCTTTTTACTGCTTCCAAAGTTTTGTCTTTTTCCAGAATGTCATATAGTTGGAACCATGCATTATGTAGCCTTTCCAGATTGGCTTCTTTCACATAGTAATATGCCTTTAAGGTTTCTCCAAGTCTTTTCAGGGCTTGATAGCTCATTTATTTTTAGCACTGAATAATATTCCATTGTCTGGATGTACTACAGCTATTTATTTACCCATTCATCTACTAAAGGATATTCTGGTTGCTTCCAAGGTTTGGCAATTGTGAATAAAGCTGCTATAAATATCACTGTACAAATTTTTGTGTGGAAATGAGTTTTCAAATCCTTCGGGTAGACACTGAGGAGCACAATTACAGGATCAAATAATAAGAGAACATGTAGTTCTATAAGAAACTGCCGAACTATCTAAGTGACTGCACCATTTTGCATTCCCACCAGCAATGAATCAGTGTCCTCGTTATTCCACATCCTTCTTAGCATTCAATGATGTCAGTGTTTGGGATTCTTACCATTCTAGTAAGTATATGGTAACATCTAATCATTGTCTTAATTTACATTCCCTGGTAACATGTTAATGTGGAGCTTCATCTCATACACTTATTTGCCATCTACATATCTTCTTCGGTGAAGTGTCACTGAAAGTCTTTGGTCTATTTTTAATTGGATTATATGTATTCTTATTGTTGAGTTTTAAGAGCTCTTGTATATTATGGGGAGCAGTCCTTCATCAGACAGGTCCTTTGCAAATATATTCCCCCAGTCTGTGCTTTGTCTTCTCATTCTCTTGACAATGTCGTTTGCAGAGCATAAATTTTCAATTTTAATGAAGTATAGCTCATCAATTATTTCTTTCATAGACTGTACCTTTCATGCTACATCTAAAAATCATAAGAAATTTTCATGTATATGAATTTGATAAGGGTGGCACAGATAAGTCCTTTTCAGTTTTCTGATGAGCAACACTTCTCAATCTCTCATCTATGGATACAAAGTGGTGTACACTTTTCTCCTTGTGGTTAAAAAAAAATGTTTCCTTTCTTCTGCCATCTGTTGTCCTGGTTTAGCACTTTGAGCACACTCTATTTGCAAAAGTTCCCTCAGGAGAATGGCATATTAGTATGTTGGTGCTCATACTCTTACTTACCAAGGCTGGTCTATCTACATATCTTTTGTTTTGTCTGTTCATTAATATTTCTAAGATAATGGAGAGGAAAATATGGTTCCATTAAATAACCAGTCTCAGAACCAAGTAAGAAGCTGCCTGTCTATATGCAGGAAGGAGGTGGAGGGTGCTGATACTGGGGCAGATCCAGAAACTGCTCCAGCAGGGGAGAGGGGTTAGCAGCTTCACTGCAGGGAAATCCTTTGCATGTGTGTATCCTTTGTATGGCTGCAATGTAAGTTGCATGGGCCGGATATATTTCAGACAGAGACACGGGATTTTCTAAGAACAGGTTGTAGGTATGAGGGAAGAATGGACTTCAGCAATATAAACTAGGCATACTAAATTTGTAGACATAGAAAAGTACAAGTTTACACATAAAGATAATGAGCTAAATGACAGATATTATATTTCAGAAGAATGGCCCATCTTCAAGGCATCTTCACGTTGAAAAGGGAAAAACGCAACTCCAGAATGACTACAAGGCTCTTTGAAGTGTTTAAGGAGATTCTGAGTAAATGAGCATTAGAGCTCCAGGGAGGTAAGGATGATATCTCATTGATGGCTCCATGGAAGAGATTGAATTTGAAAGTCCTATAAAAGAAATGAACCCTTTTGTTTCTCTAGAGCTTGGGGTTTCAACTTGGGGTAGAACCAAGATTTGTGAGCATGGGAGTTGAGCCCTGAAAAGTCGAACAGGGAAGTAAGTGAAAGACAACAGTAACTGCCTGAGGAAAGTCCTTCTGGGGTGAGGAGTGTGTTTCAAAAAGAGTCAGTTTAAGTCAAACAGAAGAAGAAAGAAAAGAATGAAGACGAGTCTGTTAATCACAGACTGAGGTCATTATGCAAAAAGCCTTCAATGCCACAATGAAGACATTAACCTTAATAAGGTAGGTAATAAAGAGGTTTTGATCACAGAATTGAAGTTTGGGAGCAAAACTGGACTATAGATAGAGATTTTGGAAAGCTTCAAGACCACAATGGTTGAAAGCCATCCATCTCTAGATGAGAATTGAAGGCATGGGAAAAGATGTGATTAATTGGAAAATATACAAGTACTGTGTATGTGTGTGTTGTCTGTGAGGACCTGTGTGCATGTGACATTTATCAAACCACACTGTGTAACACATGTAGTATTTTGGGGAACCTGTAACACAAATGGATTGCGGTAGACTCTTCAGCTCCTTATGGAATAGGGTATATGTGTTCGTGTGTGTGCTGACCTAGAGGTAAGAGGTAAGGTGTTGGCTTGTTCATTTTAAGGTCATATTTTTTCAACATGCTTAGAATTTATTCTGTTAAAAAAATCATTTTCTTAAGATAACATAAACTAGGCAAGTTTTAAGGCAAGTACACATGACATACATGCAAAGAAGAAATGCTGCTTATTTGCAGGCAATGTTAGTAACATCATCAAACTCAGAATATGTTGCTGAGGGGGAAATGATAAAAGAAAAATGAAGTATTTTAAAGCCAAATAAAATTAAAATTACCCCTAATTAAAAAAATAATGTTTATTTATTTTTGGAAGAGAAAGAGACACAGAGTGTAAGCAGGGAAGGGGCAGAGAGACAGGGAGACACAGAATCTTAAGCAGGCACCAGGCTCTGAGCTGTCAACACAGAGCCTGACACAGGGCTTGAACCCACCAACTATGAGATCATGACCTGAGGTGAAGTTGGACGCCTACCCGACTGAACCTCCCAGGTACCCTAAAATTACCCCTAATTTTTTTAAATAACTGAATCAGAATATTTTCAATGTATAATCAAATTCTATACTATACTTTAGGCCTCTTGAAAGTTCCACTTACCTTTTGGTCTAGAAAATACAGCATGAGTGTAGCACAGTTTAAAGCAGTGAAATAGTAATTAAAGAGCTCTGGTGATCTTCAGTTACTCCAATTTCCAAAACATTACAAATTATTTAAAGCACAAAGAAAATCTACTTTTAGATGCCAAAAACCCTAAAATTATTATTTTACCACCTTCTTACACCATACACAAAATAAATTCAAAATGGATAAAAGGCTTAAATGTGAAACTTGAAACCACAAAAATCCTAGAGAACACAGGCAGTAACCTCTTTGACATGGGCTGTAGCAACTTCTTACTAATGTGTTGCCTGAGGGGAGGAAACAAAACAAAAATGAACTATTGGGACTTCGTCAAAATAAAAAAGCTTCTGCACAGTGAAGGAATCAATAAACCCAAGACAGCCTACTAAATGGGAGAAGATACTTGCAAATGACAAAGCTGATAAAGTGTTAGCATACAAAATATACAAAGAACTCGTAATACTCAACACTCAAAAAGCAAATAACACAATTAAAAAATGGTCAGAAGACATGAATGGACAGTTTCCCTAAGAAGACATACAGATGGCCAATAGGCACATCACTTATCATCAGGGAAATCAAAACTATAAGGAGATATCACCTCAAGCCTGTCAGAATAGCTAAAAGCAACAACACAAAAAACAATAGTGTTGACGAGTATGTGGAGAAAGGGGAACCCTCCTGCACTATTGGAGGGAGGGCAAACTGATACAGCCACTCAGGAAAGCAGTATGGAAGTTCTTCAAGAAGTTAAAAATAGAACTACTCTATGACCCAACAATTGCACTACTGGGTATTTACCCAAAGAATACAAAAATACTAATTCAAAAAGATACATGCACCCCACTGTTTATACCAGCATTATCTAGGCAATATGGAAACCAATTAGCCAATTTATAGACTAGACAAATTATGTAAACAGCCCAAATGTCCATCAACTAATGAATGGATAAAGTGGTGTGTGTGTGTGTGTGTGTGTGTGTGTGTGTGTATATATAATATATATATATATATATATATATATATATATATATATGTAATGGAATATTACTCAGCCATAAAAAAGAATGAAATCTTGCCATTTGCAACAACATGGGTGGAGCTAGAGAGTATTATGCTAAGCGAAATAAAACAGGGAAAGCTAAATACCATTTGATTTAGCAAATGGTGGAATTTAAGAAACAAAACATGTGGAATTTAAGAAACAAAACAAACAGGCAAAGAAAAAAAGAGAGAGAGAGAGCAAGAAAGACAAACCAGGAAACAGACTGTTAACTCTAGAGAACACAGTGATGGATACCAGGGGGACGGGTTAAACAGGTGATGGAGATTAAGGAGGGCACTTGTGATGAGCACCAGGTGATGTATGGAAGTGTTGAATCACTAAGTCCTACACCTGAAACTAACATTACACTGTATGTTAGCTAACTGGAATTTAAATAAAAACTTAAGAAAAAGAAAAAATAAGTAATAATCATTATTTTAGAAAAGATTTGTTCCAAACTGAATTTTAGTCTTTATTTCAAGTTATTACTCATCTCCCTGAACGGAATTTTACAATTCAAAAGTAAATCACTTTTTCTTTCCTTCATATAAATTCCATACTTTCTTTATATAAACTCCTAAGTATTCATAGCATAATTTACCATCCTTGCTAAATAAATTCTTTAAATAAAATCACATTCTTAATAAAACCATAGGAACACTACAATTTATGAATATTAGAATTTATTGAGAGGGAACCTCATGCCAGACTTGGACTACTCTGGGAAAAAAAAAAAAAAGTAGTGGCAAAAAGAGGCCATGTTGGAGAATCAAAACGTGGAGATTTTAACAAGGACTTACAAAAATATTACCATGCAGAATATGAGCTTGGGGCCAATCCATTTTTCATGTAAGGTTCCAATTTTCTCTCAGCAACAGAGAAAACAAATACAGCCAAAATCCTTCTGTGAATTGCAAATTAATGAATTTCAAAAGTTTGTTTAATAATTTAGGGAATTTTTTCTAACTGCAAATTGATTAATCCCTGCATTGCTTGGGCAATAAAATGAAAGGCTATAAAGATAATTTTTCCATTTTCTGTACTTGTATTAAAATACTGCCAGAAAGGAAATAATAACCCAGAAAACCACACTGTGCAGCTCTAAGGGTGCCAAGATATTCCACTAATGGATCTGAAACAAAAAAGGAAAAGCAGTCCTTGTGTTAAATCTCCAGGCTATTCACCATTTTGAAAAAGTACACTAAAATGTGAAAAGGAAGAAGGTATTTGTCCTTTCCTAAGAAAGTAGCACCATCAGAAATTCTCCTCTGCAACTGCTTTTACTTTAAACAAAAATGAGATTTTGCTTGTAACTATTTACTTATCTCTGCCCTGTACATTTAAAATTTTAATTATTCATATAGTAATCCTTCCTATAATAAAGCATTTGAAGGAAGGGGACAAGCAAGTATAAATAAATACACTTCTTGGATTTGAGAGGGCATGACCTTGTCCCAGTTTTTCACTTCTAAAGGTGAAAATAAGGACAGTGAACTAGTTTCATTTAGGCTATATATAAAGAAAGTATTCATATAAAGTCAAAAATATATTCTATTGAAGAGTTCAAATATTTAAGTAAGTTTCAACGTGAAAGAGACTCCCAGGTAAGTCATGACCAGGACTAGAATAAACTAAAATGCATCTAGATGGCTTTCGTCTATTTTAAAATAATTAAAATGTCAAAGGTGATAGTTGACAATTCAGTTGACCAAACTCCCTTGTGAATTATGTCCTGTTTTTGGTAAGTTGCAAAGGTTAGTCACTCGTTTGGTAAGAGGATTGTTCCTTCTTTCTCTGTAATCAACTAATCTAGTTTAAGCTTTTCAAAATTCACTTTTTATACTTCAGCTTTCCATTCTTCCTACAGCCCATCTTGGTACCTTACCATTCTGAACTAGTCTTGATATCCTAAAGAAAAAGGTACCAATGAGCAACAGGGTGAAATTTTACATTCCAAGTAGGAACAGACACTATAGGACCCAAATTAAGTAGCAGAAAACCTGTCAATCTCCAATGAATTTAGAGAGGCTTGATACGCTATTTGACAGGACAAGTAGTTCATCCCTTGAGAGGTTAGGGTTACTTGCCCTGGGTTAAGGGATGACCCAAGGAGAGCTAAGATCCAACAAATAAACACATCCACTCATCTGGATTTTACACCGTATTAAGCACAGCATCCTATTTGTTTTCACAATGCTGGGTTGTGATCATTGACCATTCTGGTGACAGTGGAAAACAGAAGTTAAAAGTGAGCTCCAGAAACAATTTCCTGGATTTACATCCAGGCGTCACAAATTACTTGCTGTGTGAACAATGGCAAGTAATTTAACTTCTCTGAGCTTCATTGTACTCTGCTTAAAACAGAAAAATTATCTTTCCTGGATGGCTGTAAGAACGTGAGTTATTACATGAAAGTCATTACCACAGGGCCTAGTACATAATGTGTGACTTCTACATGGTAACATAGGAAACATCATTAATACCTAACAAAAATATTTAAAAGCATAATATAGTACTTAAATTTTGTGGCAAACTATACTGTATTTAATCCGCTATCAAATTTTGAAAACTTATGCTCTTTCCAGGTTTTCACTGTTATAAATAGTACTGCAATTAACCTCACAGTGGCATCACTGATTACTTCCTATGGAATATCCCTAGAAGCAGAAAGACTGACCCAGAGAAAATAAAAACAAACATCTTCAAATATTTTAATATTTATTGTCAAATGGCTTACTAGAAAAGAAAAGTGAATTTAAATTTCCACATGTCATTGATCTTTCTCATCTTACCACAATGCTCACAAACTTTGCAAGTGAAAATTAGTATGTTGTTTTCACGGTTAGCCCTTTAAGTAGATTGAGCCCTTTCACAGGCTCATTTCCCATCTCTCTATTAATGTATAATGTTATCTATCCACTTTTTTTAAGTTTTATTTTTTATTTATTTTGGGAGAGAGAGCACGAGCAGGGGAGGGACAGAGAAACCCAAGCAGTCTCTGTGCTATCAGTTCAAAGCCCAACATGGGGCTCGATCTCACAACCATGAGTCATGACCTGAGCTGAATTCGGATGCTTAACTGACTGAGCCACCCAGGCGCCTTGATTCTTTCACTTTTAATGAGCATTTTTCTCATTGATTTGTAGGTACAATTTATATAGTAAGGGCTTTTGTTCTGTTTGTCATATTATTTAAATACAATGGTTTCAGCTGTTAATTTTATATAGGAGCTTTTCATTCTGAAGAGTTGTTACATTTTATGAAGTCAAAACTATCAGTCTTTTTCTTTCTATTATCATAAAAAATTTTTATGCTTAGAAAGGCTTTCTATACCCAGACGTTAAAAATTACATAAATATTAATTATAATTTCATTTTTATATCAAAAACTTAAATTCACTGTGAGTAAAATTATACATAGTGAAAAAGATACTTTGATTTTACATGACCATGATTTATTCTCTCTTCTTGACATGAGATGTTTAAAAACTGTATTAGATTGCTTTATGTGTTAATGTTTCTAATATTCTATCACTTTAATAGTTAACGTATGTTCATAATGTGTTTTAATTTCTAATAGGGTAAAATTTCCCTTTATTCTTTTTAAAAATAGTATCAGGTGTATTTATCTGTTTATTCTTTCAGTTAAATTCTGCTTTTGTCTAAAAGCCAAACCAGGCAAAGAAAAACAGACAGAAAAAAATCAAGAAAAAATTCTAAATATATAGATGTAAACTCTACAGAATTGTATACAAACTATGCATACATAAACCTATACTATTAATTCTGGTTGAGAAAGAGTAGATTTTTAAAGTTTTTACCACACACACAAAATTGTAACTCTGTGAGATGATAATGTTAACTAACCTTATTGTGGTAATCATTTTGCAATATATACATATATAAAATTACTACATTGTACACCTTAAACTTATAGTAACATGTCAACTGTATCTCAGTAAATCTGGAAAATAATCCTGGTTAAAGATACGATGCAAAAGAGCAGAGGAAAAGAAGGCAATAATGGTGCTTTGCTGTCTCATAATATGATACAATTTGATATTTTTTTTTTATTTTATTTTTTTTTATTTTTTTATTTTATTTTTATTTTTTTTAAATTTTTTTTCCAACGTTTTTATTTATTTTTGGGACAGAGAGAGACAGAGCATGAACGGGGGAGGGGCAGAGAGAGAGGGAGACACAGAATCGGAAACAGGCTCCAGGCTCCGAGCCATCAGCCCAGAGCCTGATGCGGGGCTCGAACTCACGGACCGCGAGATCGTGACCTGGCTGAAGTCGGACGCTTAACCGACTGCGCCACCCAGGCGCCCCATATTTTTTAAAGCTTCAGAAAGTCAGATGATTCTATAATAAAATGTGTCAATTTTTACGATTATTATCCTTGTCACGCTATAAAATCAGTATTCCCAGCGGCACTCCCATATACCTACAATTTTGTCAAGTGGCATACTTGCCTTTAGACTGATGAAGGATGCTACTTGTGACATAAATTAGCCATGATTTATGCATTATGCAATAGGACATCACTGGGGGCACAGGAGCCCTATAATTATCCTTTCTTCAGTACCAACCACCATTTTGGGCCACAGTGCTAGAAACCCTCACACTATCCATTTATACTCCACTCAATCTATGTGGCAAAAAATGCCTAAGTAAATAGGGACTCAATTCATCACTTATGCAATTCTGAGTCTCTTCTCTTTGGGTTAGGTTTTACTTCTTTGACTTGCAAAATACTATTCTGATAATCAATTTTTCTCTTCAGAAGTGTTGAGAAAAAATTAAATATGCACAGTAATCTCTAAGTAAAGATGCAATTAAACCAATTTTCTTAGGCATTTGTTTTGAAAGCACGTACTGGAACCTAGAGATAAAAAAAAAAATTAAAACAGTGTTCATAAAAACTCTTTTCATTAGGATATGGCCCTATCAATTTAAAAAAACACACAACATGACAAATACTAAAACTAATTTATGGATAAATTTCTATTATCATAAGGTATGGGAGAAATTCATTGAAGATTATGGTACAGATGTCATTTTAAACATCTTTAAAAAAGGAGTTAATAATGCAAACAACATTACAGCTAAGAAAAAATAACTTAAGCCAAGATAAAGATGTCTAAATGTAGTAGAAGACATAAGCAGACATTTCTCCAAAGAGGACATCCAGATGGCCAACAGACACATGAAAAGATACTCAACATCGCTCATCATCAGGGAAATGCAACTCAAAACTACAATGAGCTATCACCTCACACCTGTCGGAATAGCTATAATCAACAACAAAAGAAACAACAGGTGTTGGCGAGGATGTGGAGAAAGGGGAACCCTCTTGCACTGTTGGTGGAAATGCAAACTAGGGCAGCCCCACAGTATGGAGGTTCCTCAACAAGTTAAATATAGAACTCCCCTATGATGCAGTAATCACACTACTAGGTATTTACCCAAAAAATACAAAAACGCTAATTCAAAGGGATACATGCACTGCTATGTTTATCAAAGCATTATTTACACTATGGAGCCTAATTATGGAAATAGCCAAAGTATTCGTGGATAGGATGAATGAATCTACATACACAATGGAATATTAATCAGCCCTAAAAAAGAATGAAATCTTGTCATTTGCAACAACATGGATGGAGCTAGAGGGTATAATGCTAAGTGAAATAAGTCAGTCAGAGAAAGACAAATACCATGATTTCACTCATATGTGGAATTTAAGAAACAAAACAAATGAGCAAAGCAAAAAAAGAGAGCAAGAGAGACAAACCAAGAAACAGACTCTTAACTACAGAGAACAAACTGATAGTTGTCAGAGGGGAGGTTGGCAAGGGGATTGGGTTAAACAGGTGATGGGGATTAAGGAGTGCACTTGGTGTGATGAACACCAGGTGTTGTAAGGGAGTGTTGAATCACTATATTGTACACCTGAAACTAATATAACACTGTATGTTAATTATACTGGAATTAAAATAAAAAAATTAATTAAAAAGATGTATAAATGTATAATTTGTCCCAAAATTGAAAGAGAAGGTGAGTAGCAAGTTAGTTTATATAAACATCGGGCAGAGTAGAATATTCTTAATGATTATTACCTTCGAAAGTGATAAAAATAAATAAAACAACTTAAAATGGCCTAAGCAGCAATGGGAATTTGCCTACATAGTTAACAGATTCAGCATTACTTCTCACTTCAGAAATCACTGGATTCAGGGGTGCAAAAGGTACCATCAGGATCTGATATATATTATATATATGATATATATTTATATATATTTATATATTATATATCATATTATATATTATAATATATTATATATCTAATATATAATATAAATATATATTTATATATTATTTATGTATATATTTATAGATATATTTATATATATTTATATTTATAATTTATATTATATATTTATATATTTTATATATATTTTATACATATTATAAATATATATTATATATATTTATAATATATATATATATTGTTTCCTAATTGTCATATCCCCCACCCAACCCTAGGAAATTAAGGAATAAGATTTTGTCAGGTAGGGTTGAGCTCCAGAGGTCCACAAACCACTGTAAAATTTAAGATTTTCTCTCATCTCCCTCAATGAGAACCAATTCCCACCTCCTTGGGCATATATCACCCCATTGAGAATATGTGTTCCTCCTGAAGTGTGAGTGGCTCTGGGTTCTCTCTCTAAGTCAATCATCAGGGCCATTTGTTCTTGGCCAGGCCTGAATCATGTGCTCTCCTACAGGTGAGGATGGAGTGAGCACCACATAAACAAAACAAGTGTTGGAAGGATTGTGCTACAAAGAGAATTTGCCAGTACCATGGTAAAAAGGAAGGTGCATTGATAAAGAGTATAGGTTAACAAAATGATAAAGACTCATCACATCTAGACTTTGAACAGAGTCCTATTTATGCAAAGCTATCAAGGCAAAGACTGAATGAATAAAGGAATGACTCAAAGGAAACAATCAAGGTTATTGTGATAGGTAATATTTCCCAAGAGAGATGATGAAATTAGGGTTACAGGCAAGAGACAGAAAGAAAGAAAGAAAGAAAGAAAGAAAGAAAGAAAGAAAGAAAGAAAGAAAGAAAGAAAGAAAGAAAGAAAGAAAGAAGAGAGAGAGAGAGAGAGAGATGAACCTCATTAAAACAGAAGTGGTAGGATTGGGTGACAAATTCATTATGGAGGAAAGTAGAAGCCAAACCATCTTAGCCAAATGAGTAGGTGGCAATGCCTTTGATGAAGGGAAGTCAAGCTGAGTAAATGAAGGCTTCAGGGAAATAATGACTTGTTTATGGATATTCTGACTGCCCATAGAGATGATCACAAGTCAGTTGGAAACTCAGGTCTGGCAACTGAGAGAGACTTCAAAGTTAATGTTTATAATAGGGAGACACTGAATTATAGATGGTATTTGAAACCTTGGAAGAGGATGATACCCAGAGGAGACATTACATAACAGAACCTTATGGAACACTATCTGGGTAGAGGAAAAAAGAAAAATCCTGAGGAAATATGAGGGAGGGCATGGAGTCAGTAGACCACAATGTCAGCGAGGGCTAGGGGACAAAAAAATTCAAAATGGAGGAAGTTGCCTCACTGATAACAATGTCAAACACCACAGAAGTCTGCGTTAAGACAGGGTTTTAAATGAAGTGGGCCTAGGTCAATGTGTTAGAGATACTATAATTAAGCAGTAAACTAAGAATGAAATATTTAAGAAACCAAAATGAGATTCTTTTTTCCCCACTAAATCTGATAAAGGAGAGTGATAACAGAGGAACTAGATGTTTAAGAATATTTGTTTTGGGGTCATATAGGCCTCGATTTGAGGCCCATTTTTTACATCTAGATTCTCTAAGACTCAGCTTGTTCATCCATAAATGGAATAATGAGGCACCGGGGTGGCTCAGTTGGTTGTGTCTGACTCTTGATCTGGGCTCAGGTCATGATCTCACGTGTTCGTGAGTTCGAGCCCATATCAGACTATGCGCTGTGTGGAGTCTGCTTGGTATTCTCTCTCTCCCCTTCTCTCTACAAACCCCCCCCCCACATTCATGTGCTCTATCTCTCAGAATAGACTTTAAAAAATTTTATAAATGGGACTAATAATGGTATTTGCCACACAAGATTGTCTAAATGATAAAATTATATAATTAATGTAAACTGTGCCACAGAGGGTCAGTATACTGGGAGTACTCAAAATGTTTCAGCTGTTATTTTTTAACTGCCCGGAAGAATTCTGAGAACATTACAATGCTGGAAATGCTAAGGAGAGTAACTGACATAACACAGTGAAAATGGAAGCAGACAAAGATTCACTGAATGCCCAAGTGGAAAAGAAGCTTTAAATAGGATGAAATAAAATTCTTTATCAAATATAAGTGGCAAGATTGAGAAAATGGATGAAGACACAGAGAAAATTTGACATGGAAAGGAAAATCATGAAAAGTGCACACATTAGATAACCTTGATAAATCAATAAAGAATCAGACAACTGCATCTCCAGAGTGAAGACAGTCAGGTCAGAGGCTTGAGGTAAATGGGAAATTATGGAGCTAGAGATGTAGAGAATAAAGTAGGAGGGAAATTAAAGTTGAGTATAAGTGTTTCTGATTGAAAGAGGAGCCAAGATGAATTAGCACTAAGTGAACTGGTGGTCAAATAAATTGGCCCACTGCCTGACATTTTTCAGCAATATTTTGGAAGCAGCAAGCAAAGAAACAGACATTAAGCAGCAGGAATTGTCTAAGACTGTGGATCAGCAACAGAGGACTAAAAGGAAAAGATCCCAGGAATTCTGCAATTTTTAAGATAAAGGAATCATAGCCTACTTGACTGAACATTGCAGAAATAATCAAGTCCAGTATATGAAATGAAAATGTACTGTAAAAAAACGATTAAGGAGCTGGAGGTCATGATGAGAAGAAAAATATCATTAGAAATAAGGAAAATGGAAATCTGGTAGCTCTAGTCAGAAAAGAAATATTCAGAGGTTAAGTTCTCTACAGTGCATTTTCTTGAAAAGGTAGAATACTGCGCTTTTTAAAAGCATTGAGTATTTTCCTTATAAATGACCAAAGAAGTTACCTTAAATGCCTGCAGTGCAAGCTTTTAGAAACTGTTCCATTTCAGAAAATATGCCAAAAATTAGCACAAAGCAAAAGCTAAATTTATAACTATCATGCAGCTGCCTAATATAAACACCACAGAGAACACTAGATGGTAAATACTTTTTTAAAGGCATATGGGAGAAAAAGGACCAAAACTGTACTTTTACCTAATCTCTAACACATGTAAAGATCTTTACAAAGTTTTGTAAAATGTTATCTCGAACTTTAAGTAAATTCTCATTAGTTATATAAGTATTATTCAACTTAAAGAGATCCTTTGAGGGGCACCTGGTGGCTCATTCGGTGAAGCGTCCGGTTCCAGATTGCAGCTCATGTCTTGATCTCACGGTTCATGAGTTCGAGCTGCACATCAAGTTCCAGGCTGACAGTGCGAAGGCTCCTTGGGTTTCTCTCTCTCTCTGCCCCTTGTTCCTCCTCTCTTAAAGTAAATAAACTTTAAAAAAAAAGAGCTCCTTTGAATAGACACCCATGTCTATTAAAGTCACAATAAATAACATCTACAGTCCAGTATGCAATATTTAAATAATTTTTAATGAAAGGGACTTACTAGAAATTCTAACGTTTGGTCAAAATTAATACAAATACTTTTTCTTTTTCAAGGAGCATTTACAAACTACTTTTAAGAACAAGAGCAATGCTGAAAAAGTTTGGGGAAATTTGTCAAATGATCATACGGGACACTAGGGATGATGTTTTTCTTCAAATGCTTAAGATCAAAGGATATATCAAAAAATGCACACAGAAACTCAGAGTAGCACTCCCTCCCCCTACCCGCCCACCCTGCCCTGCATAGATCTCTTTAAGAATACAATAAAAGACTTCCGGGGGAAGAGTAGGAGGGTTGTAGTCTCCCCTCATCACACAGATACACCTGGGTAAGACCCACAACAGTGTAAATAACCCAGAGAACCACCAGAAGACTGGTGGAACAAATGCTCCAAAACTATATGTAGGGAAGGGGCCACATCAAGAGTGTAGGAAGGGGTGGAGACGAAGTCAGGAGCCAAACTGACCCAAAGAACTGAACCATGGGACTGTCCAGAGGAAGGAGGCATACCATAGGAACAGAGAAGAGAGAGGAGTAGACCCGGCACCAGGCACTGCAGGTACAGGGAACCCACAATAGGAAGAAGAGCCCCTCTAATATTTTACGTTGGAAACCAGAGGGGTGTAACATCAAGAGTTCTTAACGTCAGCAGGGCTTAACACCTGGAACTTTAAAAATCATCAGCTAGGCTCTGGGAGAACTAGAGGGTGATAGGAAACTGAGTCCCCAACCTTAAAAAGACAGCACAACAAACAACCCTGCTGAGATACAGCATAGAAGCAGCAGTTTGAAAAATGCCTGTTTACTAGTCTCGGAGCATGCCCTGGAGGGACAGGGATCACTGGGAGACTTCTTCATGAACAAAAGAGCTGGTGGGCGCCATTTCTCTTGCCCATCCCCCCGCCCAGATACACTGACACCTGCAGGAACCAGCACAGCCCAAACACTCCACCCGACCTGCTAAGGGCGCCTCAACCCCAAAGCTCTACAGATCTGCCCCTTCCATCCTGGCCACACAGAATTTTCCCAGGGTGACTGGAGGTCACCTGCTTCAGTGGACCTGCACAGATCTTGCTGGCATTAAGTGCCTGGTCCCCGCACTCTCCTGGGAAGCAGTCCCTTCACACACACCCTTGGTAAGTGTCCATTCAAAGCAGCACCAAGCCTGGCAGCGTGCATGCAGCCCTGACAAGGACCAGCACCAGTCCAGCCAAAGTGACCCAGGCTCCAGGGGGAGGGGAAGATCATCGTACACACCAGTCTAACTGGAACTGTGATTCCAGAAGTGAGGTGAAAGCAGGAAGCTCGTCTGACTGCAGACCCTGTCTACCAATAAAAGCCTCAAACAGGACAAACCAGGCAAAGTGCCCAGCAGATCAGTGCAACCATAGTTCTGGCAAGTGCCCAGTTTGACACAACTCAAGCCCACAGCGGCCCCAGACGGGCCCACTAACAACACAGGGACAAAACCCTACCCACAATAGGCAAAGAGAGCCATTGCAGATGATTGGACTGAAGGCAAATGTGGCTCGGCTAAAACAGTAGCACATAGGAACACACACAGGAGACACCCTGTGTGTGTGAAGGTTCTAGGGAATAAGGGACACTGCGTTGCAGGGCACCATAGGACATTTACTTACTTACTTACTTATTTACTTACTTATGTAGAGGGAGGGGGAGAGAGCAAATGTATGAGCATGAGAGGGCAGAGAGAGAGCTGGAGAGAAAGAGAATCCCAAGCAAACTCCACACTGTCAGCATGGAGCTCAACACACCCCTCAAACTCGCCAGTGAGATCATGACCTGAGCTGAAACTAAGAGTCTGATGCTTCACCAACTGAGCCACTCAGGTGCCCCTAGGACCTTTTCATCATAATGCCACTACCTTCAAGAGAAGGAAATGTAGCTAACTTTCCTGACACATAGAAACAGCACCAAGAGTGAGACAAAATGAGGACACGGAGAAATATGTCTAAAAGCAAAGAAGAGGACAAAAACACAGAAAGAGAGCTAAAAAAACAAACAAACAGAGAGAGAGAGAGAAAGAGAGGTAAGCAACATGACTGATTGAAGAATTGCAAGTAACAGTCCTAAAGATACTCACTTGACTTGAGAGAAAAAGACCTCCGAGAGACCCTCAAAAAAGAGAGAACATAAAGGAACCCATCAGAGGTGAAGAACTCAAAAAACTTAAATTAAAAATACACTAGAGGGAATAAACTGTAAATGAAACAAAGCAGAAGAACAGATCAGCAATCTGGAAGACAAAGTAATGGAAAGCAATCAAGCTGAACAAGAGAGAGAAAAAAGAGTAATAAAAAATGAAAATAGATTAAGGGACCTCAGCCACATCTAGGGATGCGAATAAATTCACATTATAGGGATCCCAGAAAGAGAATGAAGAGGAAAGGGGACAGAAAATTTATTTGAAGAAATAATAGCTGACAACTTCCCAAATCTGGGGAAGGAAACCAAAATCCACACCCAGGAAACACAGACAGCCCCCAACCCAAGAAGGTCCACACCAAGACACATACTAATTAAATGCCAAAATAGATGCAAAAATCCCCAACAAAATATTAGCAAACCAAATCCAAGAATACATGTAAAAAAATCATTACGCATTCATTTATTCCTGGAATGCAAGAGTGTTTCGATACTCACAAGTCAATCATTATAACAAATCACATCAACACAAGAAAGGATAAAAATTCTATGATCATTTTTTTTTTTGCTCAGATATTTGCTCAAATCTTATTTATTTTCATTTTTATGTTTGTTTCAAGTTTTTATTTAAACTCTATTTAGTGAACATATAGTGTAATATTGGTTTCAGAAGTAGAATTGAGTGATTCATCACTTACATAGAATACCCAGTGCTCAACACAAGAGCTCTCCTTAATACCCATCATCCATTTAGCCTATCCCTCACCCCACCTTCCCTCCATCAACCCTTAGTTTGTTCTCCATAGTTCAGAGTCTCTTACGGCTTTCTCCCCTCTTTTTTTCTCTCTTCCCCTATGTTCATCTGTTTTGTTTTTTTCAGTTTACTTATTTTTGAGATAGAGGGTTTGAGTAGAGGGAAAGAAGAAAGGCGGGGGAGGGGGGAAATAGAGGGAAAGAGGGAGAGAGAGAGAGAATCCCAAGCAGGCTCTACACTGGCAGCATGGATCCCGATGTGGTGCTCAAACCCACAAACCACAAGATGATGACCTGAGCCAAAGTTGGACACTTAACTGACTGAGCCACCCAGGTACCCCTCATTTGTTTTGTTTTTTAAATTCCACATATAAGTGAAATCATATGGTATCTGTCTTTCTCTGACTGACTTGTTTCACTTAGCATAATACACTCTAGTTCCACCCACATCATGAAAGACCTAAATAGGAGACAGGAAACCATCAAAATCCTAGAGGAGAACACAGGTAGCAACCTCTTTGACATCAGCCATATCAACCTCATATGATCCTTTCAACAGATGCAGAAAAAGCATTTGACAAAATATTCATGATGTTACATTCATGACAAAAAAAAAAAAAAAACCTCACCAAGGAAGGTTCAGATCGAACATACCTTCAACATAATAAAGGCTATATATGGAAAACCCACAGCTAACATCACACTCAATGGTGAAAAACTGAAAGGTTTTCCCTTAAGATTGGGAACAAGACAAGGCAGTCCACTCTCATCACTTTTATTCATTATCATACTGGAATTTCTAGCCACAACATTCAGATAAGACAAAGAAATAAAAGGCATGCAAGTCAGTAAGGAATAAGTAGAACTTTCATTATTTGGAGATAACATGATACTACATATAGAAAATATGAACTATTCCACCAAAAAACTACTATAACTGATAAGTGAATTCGATAAAGTCACAGGAGACAAAAATAAATACATGGAAATCCATTGCATTTCTATACACTAATAATGAAATAGCAGAAAGAGAAATTAAAAAAATAGTTCCATTTACAACTGCACCAAAAACAATACCTAGAAATAAACTTAAACAAGTGAAAGACCTACACTCTGAAAACTATAAAATACTGATGAAAGATACTGAAGATGACACAAATAAATTGGAAAGATATTATACACTCATGAATTAAGAGAAAAAACAATGTTGAAATTTCTATACTACAGATTTAATACAATCCCTATCAAAATACCAACAGCATTTTCACAGAACTATATCAAATAACCCTAAATTATATGCAACCACAAAAGACCCTGAATAGCCAAAGCAATCTTGAAAAAGAAGAATAAAACTGGAGGTATCACAATCCCAGATTTCTAGATCTACTATAGAGTTGTAGCAAAACAGTATGATAATGGCACAAAATTAGACACAAATATCAATGGAACAGAATAGAGATCCCAGAAATACACTCACAATAGTATGGTCAATTAATCTATGACAAAAGAGGCAAGAATATGCAATGGGAAAAAGACTCTGTCTTCAATAAATGGTGCTGGGAAAACTGGACGTGCACAAGGATGAAACTGGACCACTTTCTTATACCATACACAAAAATAAACTCAAAATGCATTAAAGATTTAAATGTGAGACCTGAAGCCATGAAAATCCTAGAAGAGATCACAGGCAATATTTTCTCTGGGATGAGCTCTAAATACTTTTGTCTACTATGTCTCATGAGGCAAGAGAAATAAAAGCAAAAATAAACTATTTGGATTACATTGAAATAAAAAAAAATGCTGCAGTACAAAGGAAACTACCAACAACACTAAAAGGCAACCTACTGAATGGCAGAAGATATTTGCAAATGACATATCTAATAAAGGGTTAGTATCCACAATATGTAAAAAACTTATATAACACAACACCCCCCCAAAAAAACAAATAATCCAATTAAAAATGGGCAGAAGACATGAACAGACATCTCTCCAAAGAAGACATACATATGGCTAACAGACACATGAAAAGATGTTCAATGCCACTCATCATCAGGGAAATGCAAATCGAAACTACAATGAGATATCACCTCATACCTGTCAGAATGGTTAAAATCAAAAACAAAAGAAACAAATGTTGGTGAGGATGTGGAGAAAAAGAAACTCTCCTATTGGTGGGAATGTAAATGGATGTAGCCACCATGGCAAACAGTATGGAAGTCCCTCAAACAATTAAAAATAGAATTACCCTATGATTCAGTAATTCCACTACTGGGTATTTACCCAAACAATATGAAAACACTAATTTCAAAGGATACATGCATTCCTATGTTTACTGCATGATTATTTACAACAGCCAAATATGGAAGCAACCCAAGTGTCCCTCGGTAGATGAATGGATAAAGGTGTTGTGTGTGGGTGTGTGGGTGTGTGTGTGTGTGCGCGTGTGTGTGTGCGCGTGTAATATTACTCAGCCATAAAAAAGAATGAAATCATACAATGTGCAACAACATGGATGGATGTATAGGGTATAATGCTAAGTGAAATCATTCACAGAAAGACAAATACCATGATTTCACTCATATGTGTAATTTAAGAAACAAAACAAATGAACAAAGAAGAAAAAGACAAAACACAAAGAACAACAACAACAAAAAAAACAATCTTAACCTGGGGAAAAAAACTGATGGTTACCAGAGGGGAGGTGAATGGGGATATGGTTGAAATTGATGAAGGGGATTAAGAGAATATTTACCATGATGGAGCACTGAGTAATGTATAGAATTGCTCAATCACTATATTGTATGCCTAAAACCAATATAACTCTGTATGTTAATTATGCTGGAATTAACATTTTTAAAAAAAGAGACTATGATAGAACCCATAAATCTTCTACTCCATGTAGAAGAAAAATGTAATTAAGAATAAATGCAAATATTTGCTTACAACGTCAGAGTATTCTCTGAATACTGCCTCACAATGTCCTCCTGTGAAAAGCTATGCTCCCAGAAAGTAATTAGATAATTTCCTATGAAAATGTCAACAAACTTACCTAATATGAAAAAAGATGAGGGCAGATTAAGGATCAAAAGGCCAGAAGAAGAAAGCTGGTATCACAGACAACTTTCCTTAACTTGGACATGAACGAATTGGTCTCAAAGTTGTTTCAATTTCTGACAGATTTTTGTTAAGCAATATCATTTTAGTTATACTTTTTCCTTTGAGTATCACTGTTGCTATCTCATGGATTTTAACATGAAAATCTATCTTGCTGTTTATTATTTTGAGATATGTGATAATCAGAACTACCTTGGATGCAGGCAAAAAGGATCCCTGCTTAGGCATTGTTTTGGGAGAGACTTCACCCAAACATTTTTTGAAAGAGTACACGTGTGCCTCGTGTGACCTAATGATCTGCGCATCCTCAACATCCATTCTTGTGACTGACAGCCAAAATATCCCAGGGAAAACACTTCTGCACATCTCCTAACCTGTGTGCTAGAAAATAAAGGTGACTCTTTTTGACTGTCAGTAAGGTTTAGGGGTTGTTCTGCAGCCAGTATAAGTGATGAACACTGCTTTAAAGCTCAAAGAGGATTTGAATGGGATTAATACTCCAGTAAAGGGAAATTTAACTTGCCCCAAACCCTTCCTTTCAGTTATTATGAAAGCAATAAATTCGTGCCTCAAGAATAATTTCCCCAGTATTTTTAGAATGCTAGAACACAGTAGAATGGGAAGTTTATTTTCATTGAAATATTTAATAGAATGAAATTAATTTTTCATTGATTAAAACTGATTTTAAGATGTTGGCTTTCTTAGCTTATAAAGGAAATTGAAGAAGATATAAAGAAATGGAAAAACATTCCATGCTCATGGATTGGAAGAATAAATATTGCTAAAATGTCAATACTACCCAAAGCTATCTGCACATTCAATGCAATCCCAATCAAAATTGCACCAGCATTCTTCTCGAAGCTAGAACAAGCAATCCTAAAATTCATATGGAACCACAAAAGGCCCCGAATAGCCAAAGGAATTTTGAAGAAGAAGACCAAAGCAGGGGGCATCACAATCCCAGACTTTAGCCTCTACTACAAAGCTGTCATCATCAAGACAGCATGGTATTGGCACAAAAACAGACACATAGACCAATGGAATAGAATAGAAACCCCAGAACTAGACCCACAAACGTATGGCCAACTCATCTTTGACAAAGCAGGAAAGAACATCCAATGGAAAAAAGACAGCCTCTTTAACAAATGGTGCTGGGAGAACTGGACAGCAACATGCAGAAGGTTGAAACTAGACCACTTTCTCACACCATTTACAAAAATAAACTCAAAATGGATAAAGGACCTAAATGTGAGACAGGAAACCATCAAAACCTTAGAGGAGAAAGCAGGAAAAGACCTCTCTGACCTCAGCCGTAGCAATCTCTTACTCGACACATCCCCAAAGGCAAGGGAATTAAAAGCAAAAGTGAATTACTGGGACCTTATGAAGATAAAAAGCTTCTGCACAGCAAAGGAAACAACCAACAAAACTAAAAGGCAACCAACGGAATGGGAAAAGATATTTGCAAATGACATATCGGACAAAGGGCTAGTATCTAAAATCTATAAAGAGCTCACCAAACTCCACACCCGAAAAACAAATAACCCAGTGAAGAAATGGGCAGAAAACATGAATAGACACTTCTCTAAAGAAGACATCCAGATGGCCAACAGGCACATGAAAAGATGTTCAGCGTCGCTCCTTATCAGGGAAATACAAATCAAAACCACACTCAGGTATCACCTCACGCCAGTCAGAGTGGCCAAAATGAACAAACCAGGAGACTATAGATGCTGGAGAGGATGTGGAGAAACGGGAACCCTCTTGCACTGTTGGTGGGAATGCAAATTGGTGCAGCCGCTCTGGAAAGCAGTGTGGAGGTTCCTCAGAAAATTAAAAATAGACCTACCCTATGACCCAGCAATAGCACTGCTAGGAATTTATCCAAGGGATACAGGAGTACTGATGCATAGGGGCACTTGTACCCCAATGTTCATAGCAGCACTCTCAACAATAGCCAAATTATGGAAAGAGCCTAAATGTCCATCAACTGATGAATGGATAAAGAAATTGTGGTTATATACACAATGGAATACTACGTGGCAATGAGAAAAAATGAAATATGGCCTTTTGTAGCAACGTGGATGGAACTGGAGAGTGTGATGCTAAGTGAAATAAGCCATACAGAGAAAGACAGATACCATATGGTTTCACTCTTATGTGGATCCTGAGAAACTTAACAGGAACCCATGGGGGAGGGGAAGAAAAAAAAAAAAAAGAGGTTAGAGTGGGAGAGAGCCAAAGCATAAGAGATGTTAAAAACTGAGAACAAACTGAGGGTTGATGGGGGGTGGGAGGGAGGGGAGGGTGGGTGATGGGTATTGAGGAGGGCACCTTTTGGGATGAGCACTGGGTGTTGTATGGAAACCAATTTGTCAATAAATTTCATATATATAAAAAAAATAATAAAAAAAAAATAAAATAAAAAATAAAAAAAACGATGTTGCCTTTCTTTCAAAAATATGATTTTGTCCTTTCATTTTAATAGATAGCTTTAAAAAATAACTATTTTTTTATTTTTTTCTAATAATTTAATTTATTTTTTTAATATAATTTATTGTCAAGTTGGCTAACATACAGTGTATACAGTGTGCTCTTGGTTTTGGGGGGGGCGATTACTGTGAGCACCCAGCACTCATCCCAACAAATGCCCTCCTCAGTGCCCCTCACCCACTTTCCCCTCACCACCGCCCCCCTCCCCCCCTGCCCCACATCAACCCTCAGTTTGCTCTCTGCATTTAACAGTTTCTTATGGTTTGCCTCCCTCCCTCTCTGTTTGTAACTATTTTTTCCCCTTCCTTTCCCCCGTGGTCTTCCGTTAAGTTTCTCAAGTTCCACATATGAGTGAAAATATATGATGTCTATCTTTAACTAATTTCATTTAGCATAATACCTTCCAGTTCCATTCACGTTGCTGCAAATGGCAGGATTTCATTCTTTCTCATTGCCAAGTAGTATTCCATTGTATATTCCATTCATTGGTTGATAGATATTTAGGCCCAATACTACCCAAAGCAAACTACACATTCAATGCAATCCCAATCACAATTGCACAGGCATTCTTCTCAAAGCTAGAAAAAACAATCCTACAATTTGTAGGGAACCACAAAAGGCCCCAAATAGCCAGTTATGTTGAAAAAGAAAACCAAAGCAGGAGGCATCACAATCCCAGACTTTAGCCTCTACTACAAAGCTGTAATCACCAAGACAGTATGGTATTGGCACAAAAACAGACACTTAGACCAATGTAATAGAATAAAGAACCCATAATTGGACCCACAAATAGATAGCCAACTAATCTTTGACAAAGCAGAAAAGAGTATCCAATGGAAAAAAGACGGTGTATCTATAGCAAATGGTGCTGGGAGAAATGGACAGCAACATGCAGAAGAATGAAACTGGACCACTTTCTTACACCATGCAAAAAAATAAACTCAAAATGGATGAAAGACCTAAATGTGAGACAGGAAACGATCAAAACCCAGACAAGAAAACAGGCACAACCTCTTTGACCTCAGCCTCAGCAATTTCTTCCTTGACATGTCTCTGAAGGCAAGGGAAATAAAAGCAAAAATGAAATATTGGGACCTCATCAAGATAAAAAGATTCTGCACTGCAAAGGAAACAACAAAACTAAAAGGCAATCAACAGAATGGAAGAAGATATTTGCAAATGACATATTGGATAATGGGTTAGTATCCAAAATCTATAAAGAACTTACCAAACTCCACACCCTTAAAACAAATAATCCAGTGAAGAAATGGGCAGGAGACATGAGTAGACACTTTGCTAAAGAAGACATCCAGATGGCCAGCAGACACATGAAAAGATGCTCAACATCACTCATCACCAAGGAAATATAAATCAAAACCACACTGAGACACCACCTTACACCAGTCAGAATGGCTAAAATTTACAACTCAGGAAACAACAGATGTTGGCCAGGATATGGAGAAATGGGAACCCTCTTGCACTGTCGGTAGGAATGCAAACTGGTGCAGGCGTTCTGGAAAACTGTGTGGAGGTTCCTCAAAATATTAAAAATAGAACTCCCCTAGGACCCAGCAATAGCACTACTAGGAATTTTTCCAAAGGATGCAGGAGTGCTGATTCATAGGGCAAATGTACCCCGATATTCATAGCAGCACTTTCAACAAGAGCCAAATTATAAAAAATAGGTAACTTTAAATACTTTCCAGGGAAAATAACTTAAATGATCTCATGTAAACTAATTCTTCAGTTTTTAATATTTTCACTTAGTTCTATTTTTGGTGAAAATATATTTAAATTTTTTACACTTTGAATACAACTTTTTAATTATTTAGATTTACCTTTTACTATAACAAAAATTGGTTTTAATAATATAATTAGGCATTTTGTTGAACTTAATTTGTGGAAAAACATAATTAATAAATCATGCTATGTTGCTTGGTACATAAGCTCCTGATTTTTATAACTGTTTCACAAATTGTACTTTTCCACATTTCATCTTGTTTTCTTACCACTTAATTTCACCTTATCTGACACTAACACTGCTGATCTTCCTTTTTTTTTTCTCACCTCACTTTTTTTTTTAGCACTACTTTATTAACAACCTTTCATTATTTCATTTTAAGTGTGTTGCATGTACATAATATATTCCCTTTTTTGGCCTTTTCTCCAAGTCCCTACACTTTAATGCAGGAATTAAGTCTATTTATATTTAATATAATGTCTGGTACTCTATTTTATTCCTTTCAACTTGCTTTACTACTTATCTCCAGTGTTTCATCATATTTCCCCTTTCCTTTGATTTACTGGTGTTAATAACACTATTCTCTTCACTATTTCCCTTGCTAAATAAAAAGATTTGTTGTGCTTTTCTACCCTTTTAACGGTCTCCACTCTGTTATTAGCTATACTCCGTTGAGTGTCTTGACAATAACCACAATTAATATTTTAAGACTATTATATCTGCTACCCACAGAAACTTGTTTATCCCACTGTTATTCATCATCCCCCCATTGCCATTACATCCCCTACAAACTGAGATCTTTAGAAAATTTTCTTCCTCCCCCATCTCATAGCTGTTTCTCAGATAATTTATCCCCTTTAAGTCTGAGCTGTTACTAAACTTGGTTAGCCTATATGTTTTCTAGAGTGCTTCACTCACACTTATATCTTATGTAGTCTCATGCAATATATCTTTACTGCACATCATATGTACTGTTTCTCAGAACTCTTTTATTCCCTTCTTTATTTTTCCCCAATTTGTGCTACATGCTTGTTACTTATAGTCTTTTTTTAAATGCTTTGCTCAGACAGGGAAATAGGACCTCCTCTTTGAATTATTTATATCCTGAATTACTTTTCTTTCATCTCAACAGAGGAAGACTATTTTGACTTAGTAATACTACATTATAGTAATTTTCTCTCTGAAGTCTAGACACTACTACACTCTGCTCTATCTCCCAGTACTATAAAAGAGAAGCACAACGAGTCTGACTTTTTTCAGAAACTTGACTGGGCTTGACAGATTTTTACAAGGTTTCCCTCTAACCGTGGACATCAAGAGTTTTACTGTCTATCACAGTCTTTTCTCACTAACCCTGCCTTTCAGTCTGCCCGACCTGCCATTTTTTTTCAGTTCAGAGATATTTTAGTCTATTATTTAAGTTTTGTCCTTCCTTCCTCTGTTTTGTTCTTTACCAGTGAAATATATTATTATTTACATATAATATCTATTGGGCATATCCCCTCTATCTCTTACAAATATTTTCTTACACTGTATATCCATCTTTACGCTCTGCCTTCCCATTTGCCCAACCATTCGGTGATTTTTTTTCTCCTTCAACTCTTCTGAATTCTTAAGCTCAGAAATAATTTATTTTAAGTTCAAGACAGACATTCTTCATGTGAGGGCTTTTTATTATTTTTTATCAGGTTACCATCTATCTTTGCTAACAGTCCTGGTTACATGTTCTGTTTGCTCTGTTCTTCTATCTTATAGCTAGGGCACTACGTGGACTCTTATTGCTCTGTTTCTCTCACTGGGACCCCACAGCACTATAGATGACAGTAGTCCTGACAATGGTGGAAAGGACATAGCCTCTACCCTCAGAGCCAGGAAACATGTAAAAGCCCTGTGCAGAAGAATCCTCTCAGTTCCTGGTCTTCCTGTACCCTCAGGAGCAGGAAGGATGCCCAACCTCTTTGTGGCTTGCAGACACGTCTGGCACAAACATTTGGGGTGACTATCAATCATTCCCACGCTCAGGGCCCACAGCTTTCCACAAATGGATTGTAACTGCAACAAAATACCTAAATATATTAGTATAATCAATTTTTGTTACAGTAAAAGATAAATCTAAGCAATTAAAATGTTACATTCAAAGTGTACAAAATTTAAATATATTTTCACCAAAAGTAGAACTCAGTGAAAATATTAAAAACTGAAGAATTAGTTTACATGAGGCCATTTAAGTTATCTTCCCCAGAAAGTAATCTATTAAAATTAAATGATAAAATCATATTTTTAAAAGAAAGCCAATTTCTTAAAACAGTTCAAAAAATTAATTTCCTTCTATTAAATATTTTAATAAAAATAAAACTTCCTACTCTAGTGTGTTCTAGAATTCTAAGAGTTCTAGGGAAATGATTCTTGTTGTGGGCCACAACACAATGACACTCAAGGCCTGAGAGCCAGCCAAGAACGCGTGCAGAGGGCTCTGGCTATGCATTTCAACTCCCGCTCATTGGTGAGGCATTTGCTGCATTGCTTTAATTCTTTCCTGTTATTCCCCACACGAGGCATGAGAAAAGTTTTTATTGAAGTCTGTTCTGCTCTAAGCTTTGGGACTAACAGGAGAGGTCTGAACCCAAACACAGGACAAGCTAGAACAGGGGGAGTAGAGGCAAGTTAACAAAACCAAGAAGAAATCAGTCAACAATAGAGCATCAGCGTTGAGTGGATGCTCAAGTGGTGGGACAGGTAATACCTCGACGGACTTGCTTTAAAAACTTTTAGTGAATAAATCTACCTTTGCAGGTGTATTGATCAAAAGTTTTCAGCTTAATAAATTTTCACAAACTAAATTCATCTGTGTAAAGAGCACCCAGTTCAAAGTAAAGGAACATTCCCGGCACCTCAGAAAGTACCCTTCTGCTGCCTCCTGATCACTGCCTGCCCTATGCAAAGGGTAAATAGAATCAGACCATATGTGATTTTCTGTATTTGGCTCTGTTCACTCAGTAATTTGCTGGTGGGATTTTTTTCTGGTTTGTGTGTAATTGCTTCATGGAATCAAGAAAACATTATTTTCTTTTTTTTTAATGTCTATTTATTTTTGAGAGAGAGAGAGAGGGAGGGAGGGAGGGAGGGAGGGAGAGAGAGAGAGAGAGAGCGTGAGCAAGGGAGGAACAGAGACAGATGGAAACACAGAATCCAAAGCAGGGTCCAGGCACTGAGCTGTCAGCACAGAGCCCAATGTGGGGCTTGAACCCACGGACCATGAGATCATGACCTGAGCCGAAGTCAGATGCTTAACACACTGAGCCACCCACCCAGGCACCCCAAGAAAATATTCTTTAGGAATACTCAGAAATATTCAAGAAGAGGAAACCAATAAAATATTATAGTTGCTACACTAAAGTAGGAAAAAGGAAAGACTGTGTAATTTGAATATTTAAGAGGAAAACTATTTCTTTTATTAAATATTCCTTCTTTGGGGTACCTGGCTGGCTCAGTCAGTAGAGCATGAAACTCTTGATCTCAGGGTGTGGGCTGAAGCCCCACGTTGGATACAGAGATTACTTAAAAATAAAATCTTAAAATATATCCCTTCCTTGAAAATTGGTCTGGGTTAACTATGGTATATGAATTATTTCATTCTGTCCTCACACTGACCCTGTAAGTTACAACGATGATGATAATATCAATGCCCACTCTCTGACTAGAAAACTAAGGCTTAGAAAAGTCAAGTCAATTGCCCAAGTCACCCTATTTATGAGTAGCAGTAAAGCTGAGATTTAAATTAGGTAGCCTATTCTTAGAGTCCTCACTAAAAGATACTCTGCTTATGACAAAATTATATTATACTGTAAAACATAATATAAAATTATTACTGAAAATTAAACTCAAAAGATGGGCTGATCTCAGACCTGCATCTAGGGTGGCTTGGTTACTAAAATTATAAAAGCAACCACGTATCATATTACATAAGTAAAATTCTAATGATGCATAACATGTTTGTTTTATTATATGAACTTTTACCTTTATTTTGCCTAAGAAAAGAGGCAAGCTGATGAGAACACAAGAAATATTTTATATTATTTATTCACACATATCTATACTTATCATAAGACTGAATGCAAGTTGATAGAGCAGCTAGGGTGCTAGAAAATAGGAAATTACCTAATGTTTAAATTCTTTGAGCCATTTACAGATCTTTTGCTTTGGGTCATGAACATCCTCGCTACAGGGAGAGAGGGACAGTAGATGGAAGTAAAAACCAAATGACTTATTTTTGAACCTATTTTAAGAAGTTCTTACAAAAAAAATGAACGAGAAAAATGCAGAAATTATTGGCTAAAATGTGGTTTGGAGATTATCCAAGGGTTTCTTTTTATCACTCAACCACCCTTACTAATTTGCAAGTATAATTGAGAATGGGCCACAAAAGTCAATTTGAAAAGTGGTTGTCGGGAGCATTAAACCTTACAAGTTGAATAATGTAAGAACTACTTGATGCCCAAAAAAAAGTGGGGCGGGGGGGGGGTGTCTTTCAGATGGCAATTATTATAAAATGAGAAATTTAATTTCCTAAGTTAAATTGTAAGTAGGAAAAAAATCAAAAAATGTGAAAGCTTGCCTTTCCATATCTTCTTTTAACTTCCATGGGCACATATTAGCTAACCCAGCCTAGAACACTGTATTGAATTTTGAGGAGCTATCAACCCTTCCTAAATGCGATGAAAGTTATTGACCTATCACACTGAAAACACACGTAAAACCACATTTTTGTCTATCCTTTCAAAGAGTCCAAAGACTTCCTGAAGCTTCACATGAATCTCCAACTAAATCTATCTACTCAGTTAAGAATTTCTTTGCCAGACTATGATCTCCACATAGCTGGTAGTGCAATATTTTCTTATTTTGCTCACCTGGTGACAGACTGCGTACTTGCCTGGCAGATGAAAAAGACCCTGATGTGTATTTAAACTAAGCTCCTGGCCAGGGGAAAAAAAAAAAAACAAACTATAGTTCAGTGATGTTGCATAGATGTGATTTATCACCTTTGCCCCCTATACTTTGTAAATGTTGACCTTGTATAGAAAAGAAGATTGCTATTTCTTAAAGCATTTCTCTTGATTTTATCTCTGTTTCAACACTTAGAGGTGTACAATAAAGAACCTGATAATTTTAATATCAAAAATATATCATTTGGAAGAAGACTGTGAAATGGTACGGAACATTTATTGAATTCCTAGTATGTTATAAGCACTCTACTGAACATACATTTTCTCTTCCTTTTTACTTTTGTTTTGTATTATCTAAGTCTTTTACAAATGCCATTTATTTAGGTTATGTTTCTTTTCATCTGATGATTTCTGACTTTTAATCGGTGTTTAACCAACTTAAATATGATGTGATCACTGATCCATTTGGACTTAAAAAAAATTCTTTTGTGTTTCCTGCCTATGCTCTAACTCCCCTACTTATCCTCTCCACCCTACCCTGACTTCTTTCTTCTTCACTTCACACTCCTGTTGGCAATTCAAAAGGGTTATATTTTTATGAAATCCTTTTTTTATTCTTTTCTATTTTGGAGACTATGTATTATATTTCTATTTTTTAGGATTACCATTAATTTCATAATTCATATTCCTGACTATAAATGAGTATTTCCCTACTGCTAGTGTTAGCATACTCTAAATATACACTGAGCATTTGCCTGACCCACTTTATTACTTTACCTGCTATGAAACAAAAAAAAGAGTTACTAAAAAAAGTTACAATTACTAACATTGTCTCACTTTCTAGGGTCACTTGTACCCCATGCCTCCCTCTGGTCCACTATCCTTGATTACGTACATTCCTCCAGAACTCTTTTAGTGAGGACCTATGGATGGTAAACTAACTAGATGTTTATTTCAAAATATTTCCCTTTTCTTTTTTCCTTATACTTAAATGTCTATTTTGGCACAATGTTTTTAGATTGTCAGTTACTTTTGCTCACCACTTTAAATGTTACTCCATTGTCTATGGCCTCTAGAGGAGTCTACTGTTTATCCAACTGTTTTTCAAAGGTGACCCATTGGTGCAATCTACAAATTTTTAAATTGTTCTGTTTATACTTGAGTTTCTTCAATTTCACTCCAAAGTTTCTGAGTATGTTTTTATTTATCCTGAACATAGCCTGATACCCCATGAAACTATATCTTTTTTTCAATGATAGAAAATTTTCACTAATATCTGTTCAAATATTTTTTCTCCACCATTCCTTCTATATTGTTTCCCAGGACTCCTGCATAAGAGTTAACATTATATAGACTAACACTGCCCACCAAAATGCAATGCAAGGCACATATATAATTTAAAATTGTATGTAGTCATGTTAAAAACTAAAAAAAAGGATAACATTAATTTTAATATTTGCTATTTAACCCAATGTCCAAAATGTCATCATACAACATAAATCAACATAAAATTATCAGAGATAAATATAAAACTTGTAAGAGATATCTCAGACTCTTCTTTTGAATGAAGTCCCTGTGATCTACTGTCTAATTTTATACTTACAGCACATTTTAATTGCTTACTTGTCCCTTATACTTAATAGTTACCATATTGGTCAGCATATGTGATAAAGCCTCAAACTATTCTCTGTACTGCTTAACTGCTCTTTTATATCTTTGCCTCCCTGTCTATCGGGGTGGCAAACTGATTCACCTTTAGACTGAGCTTAATCTAGTATTTATCCAATCTATTGAGCTTTTATTTCAGTGACTATATGTTCTACTTCCAAAATTTCTAATTGATTCATTTTTGTAGGAACTATTATCTTATCATTTCTGCCTTTTATTTCATATTTTCATTTTCAATTTTCAAGCAATTAAGGCTGCACTTACTCATTGAACATTCAAAATATATTTACTTAAAACTTTTCCATAATATCACTTTTACCTGGAGTGAATTTATGTACTAACTGTTGAGATATTTTTTCTGTTTTTTTTTTCTCTTTCTCAAAGTTAGAATTGCTCAACTTGTTGGAATTTAGATTTGTACCATCATTTAGGTAGGAGTTTATTTTTGTTGATGCCTTCACTCTATTCCCTCTCTTTTTAACAGTTTTTGAGCTTGTCTCCATCCCTGGGATTCTCAGGTGAAATTCAAGTCTTAATAATGATGTGTCAGGGCTTCTCCTCTGCTACCTGTTAATTTACCAGATCAGCACATAAAAGGTCTCAGCCTTTCATCGGCCACTTATTTTCCCACTTCTCCTCTCCTTCTGGTTCTCCTAGCTAGCCCATGAGCTTCTTTTCACTATCACGTCCGCTCCACGAAAGCAGGGATTTGTGTCTGGGTAAATGCATCCTTGACACTAGAATAGGGCCAGGCACATATTATGGACATGTGTATTTGTTGAATAAATAAATACAGAATAAGATTTGTATCAGCTACAGACATCCAAATTATGTTGCCTTCTCTATTTGCTGGGAATTACTTGAGAAGCAAGTTTTTTCAACATTCTGCTAAGAAAGACACATCATTAGTGATATAATGATTACATGTAATCATTCAAAAGAGATTAAGAGGGGTGTGTGGGTGGCTCAGAGGGTTGAGCTACCAACTCTCGATTTTGGCTGAGGTCATGATCCCAGGGTCACGGGATCAAGCCCGGCATTAGATTCTGTGCTGAGCACGAAGCCTGCTTAAGATTCCCCTTCTCTCCCTCTGCTCCTCCCCTGCTTGCACATTCTCTCTCTCTCCCTAAAAGAGAAAGAGAGAAAGAATATGAAATATATGGAATACAGTAAATAGGTCTAATAAGTGTATAAATGGAATCTCAGTAAGAAAGTTGTGATAGAGAAGAAGCGATCATTATTTGAAGATATATCAGCTAAACTTTTTCAAAAATGTATAAAATACATTAAGCCATAGATTCGGGTAGTACTACAAACACAAACTAAAAATTACAAAGAAAAGCCCCAGGGATGTATATTATAATAAACCAGCTAAAAAGCAAATATCAACAATGAATGGAACACATTTATTGCCCTCATTGAGTATACTTTATACTGAATATAAAATATGATAATATTTGAGAAAGAGAAAAGCAGCCCCTGTGATCCAGGAGTGGTGCCATGAGTTGGCCTGGCCCTCACTGATAACTCTTGGGCTCCTGCTAAACATAAAGAATTTCACAGAACATCAACATTATATAAAGCTATTTTATGATCATGTTGGCTCCAAACAAAAATAAGATCATTCTGCAATGCCTGAGCACAGACACATCATGAACATAGTCAAACCACAAAAATGTGTGAACATTCCTCTATCTTGGCTAATGAGAGTAACTGTTGCTTACCAATAAAATTAGTCTCAATCTAGTCTTCTCTTTTTTCTGTATAGGTGTATTAACATAATCATAGCATTAGCCCTGCTTCCTAACAGCATCCAATCCAAAGCAATGCCTCAATTCCTTAAACCCTCCTCCAATTCACCTAACCAAAGCCTAAATCCTACAAATAGTCTTTTCTTGTTTTAAATTTTTTTTTTAAACATTTATTTATTATTGAGAGACAGAGACAGACAGAGCATGACCATGGGATGGGCAGAGAGAGGGGGAGACACATAATCTGAAGCAGGCTCCAGGCTCTAAGCTGTCAGCACAGAGCCCAACACGGGGCTCGAACTCACAAACTGCGAGATCATGACCTGAGCCGAAGTCAGATGCTTTCCCGACTGAGCCACCCATGCGCCCCTCAATAGTCTTTTCTAATACACTGTTATACTTCTAACACTAGCTAACAATCCCCATATAACATATTCTTCCTTACCAAAATAGGTAATAAACCCAACTTGTACAACCACAAAGTGTGTTCTTGGTGGTCACTGCCTGGAGAGCACTGATATATACAGCATATGTGTAGAAGTAAAACCACAGGAAATTAACCAAAAGGTCTGCCATGATTATTTCTGAAGAAGATACTCACTTTTATTGTCCAGATTTTTTTAAGAGAGATGGAGAATGTGTGGCAGCAAGAGAAGGAGAGGGAAAGAGAGAATCTCAGGCAGGATCCACACCTAGCATAGAGCCAGATGCAAAGCTCATGAGATCATGATCCGAGCAGAAATCAAGTCAGATGCCCAACCGACTGAGCCACCTAGGTATCCCATATTTTCCAGGTTTCTATTAAACACATATTTCTTTGCAAATTGAAAAAACAACTTGAAAATGTTAATCTGTGGATCTTTATTAAGTAGCATTATGTAATTGTGTATAAGGTCCTTTTTGATATATTTTTGCCTAAAATGCAGCAATCTTTATATTGTCTGTAAAAATGAAAATACTAAATATCTCTGAGTGGTGAGTTTTTGGATGACTTATATTTTTACTTTGGGTTTTTCTGAATTTTCTAAAACATACACGTATTCAGAATTCAAAGCCCACTGAAACAATTCTATTTTCAAAACTATCCAGCACTGATGTTATAATTAAATTATTGATAGAGATTAAGTAATATGAATAACTGTAACTAAAGCCCACCCACAATGGAACCCAGACAATGTGTTTCCCTCCTCATTGCATAAGCCTTACCAGGTAAAAACATTGACTTGAAGTGGAAAGACAGAGTAAGGAATAAAGTAAAATCAAGAAATTTTCAACATATCAACAAAGATAGAGTTCACTATAACATATTATGGGACTTTAAATGAAATATTTAGAGTTGTTCTTCTAGGGTAATAACTGCAGTCGTATCAAAAGTTGCATATACCAAATCCTAATTTTGTTTTTATTTGTTGGAACTCAAAAACCATTCAACTGTATCAGAAATAGTTTTATGAAACTGACTTATTCAGCAGTAACTCTAAATTAGTGTGTGCCTTCTGCCTTTTTTTTTTTTTTTGGTCTTAATTACACACAGGCTATTTATATACTCCATGTGACTTTCTGAAGAAATCTAAGTTGTTATTTTCAAAAGTTAGGTTAGTGACCTATAAAGGAAATCATGTATTTTTATCTTGTCACATATGATCACTGTTTTCCATAGCATATTATCAAGTATTTTACTACACATCAAATGCTCATATTTACAACTGGTAACATTATATACCAAAGTAGAACAAAATTGTTTCTGTATTATTCCTATTTAGAAAAAAAAAATTATTTTATTATAGCATTCCTAAAAACAGCCATGTATGTTTTTTTATTCTTCTAATGTTTATTTTTGAGAGAGAGAGAAACAGAGTGTGAGTGGGGGAGAGGCAAACAGAGTGTGAGTGGGGGAGAGGGACACACAGAATCTGAAGCAGGCTTCAGGCTCTGAGCTGTGAGCACAGAGCTCAACGTGGGCTGAACCTCACCAACCGTGAGGTCATGACCTGGGCCAAAGTCACAGACACTCAACCAACTGAGCCAGCCAGGTGCCCCCAAAACAGCCACATTTTATACCAAATTTTAACATACTATGGTTGAGTAATCTTGAAACACTAAGCTTTAATGTGTAGGACCAGAGTGTGCAAAGGAAATGCCACCTGTGTCTGAAATGGTTTATTACAGACAAAACGGTAACGAGTGACATCCTCAAAACCATTGTGCAAAGGGTGTTTTATTTTCTCCTAAGGAAAAAAAAATCATAGCGTTAATGGAGAGGGGATATATTGTGCACTACTAATGCACACCTCTTGCAGCTCGTTTTACGTACCATAATTCACATAAAGAGTCTTAAAAGCCCATTCATTTATTTGTTGTTGGAGAGTGGAAAGTCATTAAGAATTATGCATTAGTAACACTTTGTAAATCATTCTAATTACGTTTTATGAATCATTCGACATTTGAAAATAAAGCTTAACTTTTCCGTGACATTTTTTTCCAAATGTGTATGCTCATTGTAAGAATGGATAGTTCCACATTTTGTCAAAACAAATACAGCTAAGTTTCACAGTTGGTATTACAACCTACCCAAATGACCAATTAACTCAATGGTTATAGAAATGTGGACAGACTTGACATGACTGGAAATGCTTATTGACTTTAGGATGAGACTGACACTAATGAAAATTAATTAGCAGAAATAACTAAAAGCTTGTATTTTCTCTGCCATCTTTTTTTTTTCCTTTTCCTTTTCCTTTTCTATGTATATGGATTCAGATCCTTTCAAGAGGACAGGAGAGGAATGGCACCATATTAGTTTTATATCCAGGAGGTGAGAGCAAAGACCTAGAAATGAGCAAAATTATCACTGTGCCTGATTTTATAACCAGTGATTCACTGATTGGAAGGTAGCCAGACTTCATAGATAGTCGAGAGAGTGGATCCCTTGACTTCCCATCAACTGACTTTTTGTACAGCAAGCTCACTGAACGAAGAAAAGGCACCGGCTATTTCCCAACCAGAGGTGAAGTTCTCCCAGGGTAGGAATTCTATCTCATACACACATCATTCGTCTGAGCTCCTAAAAAATGCTCAAAGTGTAGAAAGTTCTCACCAAAATTTGGTTAAAATATTTTCCTTGAGAAAACTATTGAAAAAGATGAAAAGAAGGTAGAAGGAAGGTGACTGTTAATACCAAAGAGAACTACAGCAGGTGTCTGTTAATTATCTTAAGTAATTACTACTACATGCACACTTAACTCTCCATACAGCGTAACATGCGATTAATGTTATTTTCTGAGAAAATTCTACTTTCTGGGAAAAACATTAATGAATATACAATTTCTCTATGAATGTCTGGTTTAGTAATTCAAAGAGAGACATAAACATATGAGAGAACCTTAGTTTTAATAACATAGAATTCCATCAACAATTCAATATTCCAAATCTGTAGATGTGCAGGTTGTGCTTTTTTGTTCCCGGTATGCAGTGTGAAAGTGTGATTTTCCTAATAGATGAGCAGAAATTATAGAAATCTCAATACAGAGTGACTAGAAATTGGTGCTGAATAAGTTAATATAAATGGCTGTAGATGCTTGTCCTCTCTACTTTGAGAGCTGCTTTCAGAGATATAACAAGAGATTTAGACCCAAAATTCATTACAACCCAATACAAAAAAAAAAAAAAAGTAAAGACAAAAATAATGTTCAGCAAAACAATGTTTATTGGATGTTTAAAAAAAGAAAACATTGTAAATGTTTAAATACGCGTGTAGATATAGACACACACCCATGTTATAAATACATAACACAGATGCATGCACGTTATACTTGCATAGTGTTTTAAAGTCTGTGCTCCTGCAGGCTGCCTTGCTTAGCAACTGTCCCTTCATCTTGGCTTTGCCATCGTGTATAAAGTTTAGTAGTTTTTGCCGAAACCCAATAACTAAATACTTTAAAAGCTTGATACCACAAAACAATTAAGGAAATTGAAGTTACCCAAGTACGTGGCCAGGAAATTTGGAAATTTTTCATGATTATATTGGTATAGCTCATTATTGTCCATCCTATCATTCTCTCACTTTCTTTGTAAACAGTGACTGGTCTTTTAAGTTCAACTACTATTTATTAAATACATACTATGTGCCATGTACCATATTAGGTGCTGAATACCTCGAGATTAATCAACCATCCTCTACCCCCAGAAAGCTATTAGAGGTGAAAGACATGTAATAAAAAGTACATATGCAGTACTGAAATGAGCTGAAAACCTTCAACATATTCAATAAATGCTATGTATTAATAGATCACTTTCTACTAGCCCCTTCCATTTAGTGTTTACATATAAACAAAAGCTTCTTTCTCAAAACAACCAACCAACCTTATTATCCATGCTACTCTTCCTAAATCCATTTTAGTTGCCCAAATTTCTGAAATTAACGATCACCTGCTCTATTTCCTCACTACTTAGACATACACACACTGGTTTCTGGCATCAGCATATTGAAACATCACTAAAAATATCACTAATCAGGGAATCTGGGTGGTTCAGTTAGTTAAGTGTCTGACTCTCAATTTTACCTCAGGTCATGATCTCAGGGTTTGTGGGTTTGAGCCCTGCATCAGGCTCTGGGCTGACAGCACAGAACCTGCTTGCGATTCTTTCTCTCCCTCTCTCTCTTTGCCTCCCCCTTTCCCCCTCCCTCCCAGTCTCTCTCTCTCACTCTCAGAAAAAATAAATAAATGAACTTAAAAAGAATAATGTCACCAATCACCCAGGTCTATTGATAGTTTCTGTATCTTTGGATACTGTTCAACATTCACATTTTTTCTTACCCACTCCCTTCCTCTGATTCTCTGGTTTTCTGAGTTATTCGGTTTCTCCACCCAGCTCTCTGAGCTCCTCTCTATACTATTTGTTGTTCTCTCTCCTGTCTCCTATTTTCTGTGAACATTTCTCAACTTTGAGTCATCAGCTATGTACTAATACTCCTTCCCCTCTGCTTGATAAAACTCAGCCATTTTCAAGTACACAATTAAAAATTTCATTTATAAAAGTAAACTATATTAAATATCTATGAATAAAGATAGAAGACTAACTCTCTGGGGAGATATTAAGAATTTTATGTATCTCAAAATTATTGCTATGAAAGACAGATTTTAAATTGAATATAAATTCTAAGCTTGCGTGTTAAATCACTACCTTGAAAACAAATATTTCTAAAATTGAAATGAATGTCAATTTATACCCAGTCCAAATTTTCTTTGGTTTTCTTTCAAAACAAAAAACAAAAAACAATGTGAATAGGACACAAGATACAGACAGAAGGGCATAATAGGACACACCTTCCTGAGTGTCTCTCTGAATCCACACAAATATGCCACCAAATGACAGATTAATTACACCCACGTGGAGTGAGGAACCTATAAGGATAAAGGAATCTGGAGCCACAGTCTTTTATACCTTTGAGCAAGGGGAGGAGCCATTATCAGCCTTAATGTCAACCTGCTATTATATAAAGGAATTCATTCCTGTGCGATCACTATGTATTTCTCCTTCAAAATCTATTTCTTTCCCTGCTTCCTCATTAATGATAGGTCTGAGCCATGGCCTGTCATGTAGAACAACTCTGGCACCATTAAGGTGACCATTGGGGTCTTTTAAAACAGAGTATCAAAGTGTGGGGATTAGAGACCTAGAAAAAAAAATCAAGGAAATACGGCTTCTTATTCCAGTTGAAGCATTATCAATGATTTTGAGGGTCTTTGGCTTTCTGTACACTTCTGTTTTCTTATCACCTGCAAAAATGAGTAAATTAAATCCCATGATTACTGATTTCTCTCCAAACTCCATCATGATATAATAGTACTTTTATCTACAAATTAGAGCCTATAAGCCAAATCTGGCCTACCATCTGCTTTTATAAATACATATGCCTTGCAACACATTCACGAATCACATATGGCATGCAGCCCATGGCTTCTTTTGCGGCAGGGAGGGACAGAGTTGAGTAGTTGCAATAGAGACTGTATAGCCCAGAAACCACAAAATATCTGCTACCTGGCCTTTTACAGAAAAAAAAAGTTAGCTGACCAACATATCTACAAATCCTCTTCTGATCTCTCCAGAAGTCAATCCCATATCTTTAACTAATTGTTGTGCTAAGCAACATTCGGATAGGCTAACATCACTACATAACATACCCAAAATGAACCCTATACACACACACACACACACACACACACACACACACACACACACACAATATGCATAGCAAAGTGGCATTCCTTTATTTCTCTCCATTACTATTAAGAGGTAAGTCCCATGGAAGTCAGTATTATACAAAGTTACAATCACATCTTTTAGAGACTATAAAGGGTGGTGGTTATGAGTATCAAATTCATAACTGCCAATGGAATCAAACTAAGTTATACTGTGAGCTCTTCTTCTTACCATTCACTATCTCCTAATGTATGAATACAGTATAATCCCTAAAACAACACTATTTTGTGTAAGGCACACATATCAATTTCCTACACATAAGGGCTCCATAAATTTGAGCTATTACTATAAATTATGGTAGTATCTCCAGCTTCCAGAATAGTAAACACTTCATAAACCTTTGCTGAATTAATGAAATAGCTAAAAGATTCAATGAATTATTACCAATGATAATTTCACATTACCAGTTACTCAGGCTAAAACTTCAGTCCTATCATTGTTTTTAACATCTCCTGTAAACCCACAATAAAATTCTGAGGCTTATTTACTGGCAAACCCTATAAATCTGAATCTCCAGACTCTTCTCTGTGCATCTGGAATTGCCTCATTTTCCTTCTACTTAAACAAGTCCTTTATAAAAGCACATCAATCCCATCATTTTTTAAATACTTTAGGACAGAATTCAATGGCAACTACTTAAAGAATAGGTCTCTGTAGATGGATAGATTTTTAACCTATATGTGACAGCTGCTGGAGATTTTTAAGCAAGAAAGGAAAAAGAGAAACAGTGTTGAACTTCTAATGGTCCTGTATTTTCCAAGGTGATTTTCCATGAACTTAGATCACCAACAAAGAATATAGAATATAATAAATACCCTAGAGCCTTGCAAAAATGTCTTTACTGTGTTATAAGTTAGTCACATGCTCTAAATGTTTTTGAAAAAACATTCAATCTGAGGAATGTCCTGAGTATCTCAAATAAAAACTGAACATACTGAATAATCTAAAGTTTCTGTGTCTAATAGTAGCAATTAGCCTAAGCAGATACTGGGAGCTTGAAATAGAACTAGTACAAATACCTAATTTCAAAGACATAATAAAAATACATATATATCATATATCAACAATTTTTATATTGGTTGTATGTTGCAATAATAAATTTTTGAACCTATATGGTTAAATAAATTAACATTTTCCCACCTCTTTTTATTTTTTTTAATGTGGCTACCATAATACTTAAAATACATGTAGCTTGCATTGTATTTCTATTTGACAGCATTGGTATAAAGAGCTGATTCAAAGACCCATCATTAAAACCCCTAGTGCAAGTCCTTCACCTCTGGTTAAGCTCATTCCTAATTACTTTATTCTTTTTCTTGCTATTGTAAATGGAATTTTATTATATAAAGTTTATTTCTTTTTGAGAAAGAGCATGCATAATACGCATGTGAGCAGGGGAGGGGTGCAGAGAGAGGGGGACAGAGGATCCAAAGTAGGTTCTGTGCCTACAGCAGAGAGGTCGATGCTGGCCTTGAACTCATGAACCATGAGATCATGACCTGAAGTTGGATGCTTATCTGACTGAGCCACCCATGTGTCCCAGAATTGTTTTATTTCCTTTTCAGATTGTATATTGTTTGTATATGGAAACACATCTTTTTTGTAAATTGATTATGTGTCCTGCAACTTCACTGAATTTGTTTCTTGTTTCTAGGTTTTCTTGCTGAATCTTGAGGGTTTTCCAGATATATGACTGTGTCATTAGCGAACAGAGATAATTTTACTTTTTCCTTTATGATTTGGATATACCTGTTATTTCTTTTCCTGGGATGAGCAGACATGGGGAAATGTTGGTCAAAGAGTACACAGTTTCAGTTAGGTATGATCAATAGTCCTATAGATCTAATGTTCAGCAACGTAGATATAGTTATAATATTGTATTGTATACTTAATATTTGCTAAGAAGGTAGAACTTAATTACGCTTAGCACACACACCAAAAAAATAAAGAAAATAGCAAATATGTGAAGTGGTGATTATGTCAATTAGCTAGATTTGTGATTATTTCACAATATATATAAAAACATCAATTCATATACCTAAAGTATATATAACTTTTACTTCTCAATTATATCTCCATAAAGATGAGAAAAAAACAGCACCTTTAAAACTATTCACTGAACAGAAAAAAATGCAGAAATTATTATGGCATATCTACTATCTCATTTTAGGGAATTTTTCACTGTGGGAACCAAAAGCGACCAGGCATGCCCTCTTTTTATTCTCTGAATCTAAAAAGTTAAAGATCTGGATTCAGCTCAGCCAATCAGAAACTCCTGCCCAGGACTCTGGAACTGAAGACACAGACAGAGCAACTAGGCATCTAACTACTATAGACTACCCCTGCTGGGAACAGCAAAACATGTCCAACACAGTACCTGTGTCGGTACCAGTGGAGCCCCCTAAGGATTATGCCCATGATTTGACCTTGATAATGGCCATGTTCTCTTGATCCTCTGATACCCCTGGTTTCTGCCTATTATTTTCATCTGATGCCCCGGTAATCTCATTGATTCTGTGAGCAACCCAATGTATTTCTAAAACATTCCCAGTCAGATGCTAAGAACTTAAGCATCTGACTTTGGCTCAAGTCATGATCTCACAGTTCATGAATTCAAGTCTCACATCCGGTGAGCTCAAGCCCCACTTCAAGTGAGCATGCATCCTGCTTCAGGTAAAACACCAGCCCCGATAAGCCCCACCTTTCTCTCTTTCTCTCTCTGCCCCTCCCTCACTTGTACCCTCTCTGTCTCAAAAACAAACAAAAACACACTCCCATCCAGCATAAGTTATGCATGCATCCAAGAAAAAGATACATCTAGAATATTTTACTATTTTGCTTTTTTATTTTTAAAAAAAATTTTTTTATGTTTGTCTCTTTTTGAGAGAGAACGTGAGCAAGCATGAGCAGGGAAGGAGCACAGAAAGAGGGAGACACAGAATCTGAAGCAGGCACTATGCTGTGAGCTGACAGCACAGAATACAACGTGATCATGACCTGAGCTGAAGTCGGACACTTCACCGACTGAGCCACCCAGGCACCCCTATTTTGCTTTTCATTAGAAAACAATGTCACATTCAGTGCCTCTAGTATAGTGGTTTTCATTCTTGAGTGTACATCAAGATCACCTGATGGACTTCTTTAAAACAGACTGCTGAGTTCGAGCCCTGTGTTAGGCTCTGTGCTGATGGCTCAGAGCCTGGAGCCTGCTTCTAATTCTGTGTCTCCCTTTCTTTCTTCCCCTCCCCCACTCATACTCTGTCTCTCTCTCAAAAATAAGACATTAAAAAATAAAATAAAAAACAGAGACTGCTGGGCCCCAACCCTACAGTTTCTGATTCACTATGGTTCTGATTCTGCCCATGATCTGAGACTCTTCATCTTAACAAGATCTAGGTGGTGCTGGTACTGCTCCTGGGACCACAGCCCTGGTAATTACTATTCCTGCTGCTCCCATTAAATGGTCTTCTCAATAAATAGCATTTTCTTTCCTATTTTTCAAAGTTTATTTTAATCTTTTATCTCTAAATGTTTTAGAATTTTGATAAGGTATTATAAAATTAAAATCTTAATGCCTTAGTCTTAAAGCACAGGTACTTTCCCATCTAGCTCAGGTATGTACTTGCTGACTTAACCCACTTATACTCTTGGTTCTAGCAACATCAGTCCACTACTATCTTTCAGAGCTGTGTCTGCTTCCCAAGCTGTACTGTGCACAGCTCACCTAGGGATCCTGCTGAAATGCAGATTCTGATTCAGCAGATCTAGAGTGGGACCTAAGATCCTTCACTTTTAGCAGCTCATAGGTGATGCTGATATTGCTGGTCTGCAGACCACACTTTGAGTAGCAAGACTTCAGAGCGTATGTAACCTCCATGGAACCTTTCATGACAAAGATTTTTTTTCTGAAAGCTGTACAACCAAGAAGAGTCTTTCTGCTTTTTTCTTGTCCACTTCCACTCATTTTTTAAGATCCAACTCAAACCTCCTTCCTCACAATGCCTTCCCAAAAGACAGAGATTCCTCTTTGCGTGACTTTATGGCATATACTGTGTACTCTTCTTATGATGGTGGATAACAAACTCTTCTATTTTGTCTGTGAGTTTTGCTGAATGTTCATACAAGTGTGTGTGTGTGTGTGTGTGTGTGTTAAACTACATGACCGGGAAACCTCACAGTCCAGTAGGAAAGAAATGAGCTTTGAATCCACAGCAGGATTTGGATTTGTCTCCACTCATTGCTAACTCAGTACTAATTCCTCTAAGCTCAGTCTCATATTTAAAAAGCAGGAATAGTACTATCTACCTTCCAGCCTTGTTTTTTGGTTAGAATTAAATTTAAAAATTAATGAAGATAACACCTAACACAGTCCTGGTACAAAACAGATGATGAATCGGGGCGCCTGGGTGGCGCAGTCGGTTAAGCGTCCAACTTCAGCCAGGTCACGATCTCGCGGTCCGTGAGTTCGAGCCCCGCGTTGGGCTCTGGGCTGATGGCTCAGAGCCTGGAGCCTGTTTCCGATTCTGTGTCTCCCTCTCTCTCTGCCCCTCCCCCGTTCACGCTCTGTCTCTCTCTGTCCCAAAAATAAATAAAAACGTTGAAGAAAAAAAAAATTCAAAACAGATGATGAATAAATGCTGGTCATGTTTCTATTCTTGTCTTTTTATGGTGTATCCATCAATTCACCAAGTAACCACTTGATCTAAAACTTTGGAGTGCAAGAGACTGACCTAGGGAGATTTTGAAATCTTCAGTTACCCAGCCTTACTTACCCAGTGAGGTGCTGTGGGCCTACTGTTTACTTTTACATGATTCCTATGTGATTCGGTTATGGTTAGCTCTAGTTTCTATAGGTTTTTTAATTGTTTACCATGACCATGGATCCTAGTATTATTATATTTCCCACCCACTGGCATTCAAAAGATATGGGCTATATGGTACAGTATTAGCTATAACAACAATAATAGAAACAAATACAAACCATATTAATGATAATTAATGTCATTATTATTTTTCTTATGAATTGCACTTATGGTAGTTCTCCATTAATTATTTTACTGTCCAGGTAATTTCATGACTAGATCATCTTAGATTCAGAGGAGAAAGTTCCAACTCCTCAGTTTGCCTTATAATAATAAATTTCCTTGTTTGGATTTCAAAAATATATGTACCTGCTGTGTAATGATTAAAAACTATGTAATTATTTGCCTCATTACACATGAAGTAAAATTCTTATTTTACAACACCAAGGCCTCAATTTCTTTTGCTAAACAAACATTTTGGATTAGTTTTCAAGGCAGTAAGTGGCCAAAATGTCCCGAGTATTATTTTAGACAATGAAAATATACATGAGAGACACATCCCTGCTGCCATGGGTTTTCATTCTGCTGGAAAGACACAGTAACCAAATAAATAAGTAGATGCTAATGTAACTTATGTATGGAGGAAATAAACCAGTTCTGTACAGGAGAGCAACTGTGTTGTGGGCTCTGTGTTCCACCTCCTGGGTACCCCCACAAGACTAAACGACTTCGTCCTTCAGCTTCCAGAAATGCTACTGGCTGACACCTAGCTGTCATACCTCTCCAGTTACTCCAGGTGACGAGAGCTCCCTGGCCCAGTCATGTCCTCTTTCCAGGACAGCCTGTAACCAATGGCTGGTCAACGTGGGGATATAAAGGCTGGACTTGAGCGCCAACTTGGGACATCACTAAGAAGCCATCCCAGTCCTAGAACTCATAGTTTGGATGAACTCTTTGTGACTGCATCATAGTCCTGCTTCTCCCTTATCCCGGTCCCGCTTTCTTCCCTTCCCCGACACACTTTGATCCCTGATAAACTCCCTGCACACTAACCTCTTCCCAGAGTCGGATTCCTATGGAACCCAACTGCAATGGGCTAGAAATGGAAAGTGAATGTCTGCTTGACTCCTTTAGCATCCCCTTGCATTGCAGAATTTATTTCCTGCTCCCATTTGCCTTTACGCATACAGAATGACTTAATGTATCAGCAAGGCCCTCTATAAACCCGTGCCTACCACTTTTTTCAGCTCAAACGTATATATATGTACATATATATATATATGTATATATATATGTATATGTGTGTGTATCTATAGATAGATATATCTATATATATTCATATATCAACCTTTTACCTCAAAAAATACTTACTACTTTCACAAAAATATTTGTATAAAACATGAATAATGAGTTATTTGTTAGAAATGAGAATCTGGATTATTTGAGGCAATATACTGGGAAATCTCCCTTCACTCTATTCTGGTGTTTTAGTAACAATTATAGCAAGTTACATTTACAGAGCATTTGCTACGACTCAAATAAGGGCTTCTATATTCATTATCTTATTTTATCCCAAGAAAAACTTTATGAATTACATATTACTCTTATCCCATTATAGTAATAAGAAAACTGAGGTTTACCAGGTGTAAATGAATGTGTGCAACAAACCACATCCACTGGGTGATAACATTTTAATCAAAACCCGGGCAGTGGACACTTAATCCTTAGCGACCATTTAGAGTTGCCTTTTATATCATTTGAGAACTGTTCTAAGGGTTAGGTGCCATTTTATGCATTTATTTAAAAATCCCATTCTCTTACCCAATTTCAAAATAAACCCAGTACATTTTACACTAATTATGAAAATAAAAACAACCAGGTAGTTTTTAAAAGTAGAAATTGCAACTACAACTTGAGATTTTTTTCCTACTTTAAAAAGAAAAAACCTTTTTTTCCTCCAGAGTGCTGCACTTCACTATCATAATGTTCTCTTCTATTCTGTTCCAGTTTTTAATCAGTCACATGTTAATATGCCAATGGGATAATACAAAAACCAGATATCCATGTGGGACATTGACCATCTGAGATGTTAAATCCCACCTATTATGTTGAAATAAGAGGTAAAATTTCAAGTATTAAGACATTGCAAAAAGGAAAGTGACACAAAAGAGACATAGTGTATTGTGTCCTGTGTAGTATATTTTACTACCCTTTCTAAAATGAATTTCATTTTGAGCAAGTGAGCAAAATAACATGGCTTGGTCCACAACATCTTTATTCATATTTTAATCATTTATATTTGATTAATGCATTTATTAATGCATTTGAGTTTGCATTTAATTAAATTTATCATGGACATTCTTTTTAAAAATAGGTTTAAAAAAAACTACAATTTACAGGAAAATATATCATCAGTAGCATCGGAACACAGTTATTTTAGGTCAAACCACTGCAGGGAAGAAAGATTTATCTCCCTGAGTTTTGATCTATGCAGTTTTGAACTGAAGTCAAAAAGTCTCTCCTAGAATCATAATAGTAAACTGTTCTTGATCCATAGCCCCCAACGAAGAAAAAGGAAAGTTGACGATAAGTCAATTTTAGGAAAGGCTAGCTAACATGAGAACAATGCAGTTTCATAACAATCAGACAGAGCAGCCGAGGTTGGGGCCATTCACTGCTCAACAAAACAAAAATCTGAGTTGGAAGCTGAATTGAGAATAGACTCTTCTATTTGGTAGTAACACTACAAAGGGTAAATTAAATTGTTGGTAAGTTTATAAAAGTATGATAAAACTAGCTCATTTTATGTGTCATGATACTATAGATTTTACAAAAGGATGGGGTAAACTCTCATGGAATCTTTGACACCAAAATTTCTAAAACTGCATTCATACTGGAGCAGACAGTCTCAAAAACTAAACTTAAATTTTTCACATAAAGAAAAGTATATATATATGTGTGTGTGTGTGTGTGTGTGTGTGTGTGTGTGTGTGTGTGTATAACTCAGACACCAGTCAAATAACCAGATTGGACAAAATGGATTGTAGGAATCTAGAACTTACTTGGAATGTGTCTGCTGTGTCTTATTTTAATTAAAACATGAGTAAACTCCAGAGAAAATCGGAGTATCCCCATTTTTGCAATACTGTAACAATTTCAGCATTTACGAAATCTAAACAAAGTCTACACTTAGAACATTAATAATATATGTCCTTTACCTGGTATGTGTCTTTCATGGAGCCTTCATTTATAGGAGAAAAGAAGTAACTAATTGTTTACTGGTCTCTTAAAAAATAATATAAACCCACTGTCAGAAAGACGTTGCTACAGGTTATATCCCCCCCAAAGTCAAAGACTGAAGTCCTAACTCCACTGCCTCACAATTTCATTGTAATGGGGGAAAGAATTTTTTAAGAGGTAATTAAGTTAAAATGAAATCATTAGGGTGGGCCCTAATCCATTATTCCTGATGTCCTTCTGTGAAGAGGGAATTAGGACCCAGAAGTTGAAGACTGTGTGAAGAAACATGGAAAAGGCAGGCAATGCCTACAAGTCACGGAAAGAGGCCTCAAAGAAACCAACCCTTCCAACACCTTAATCTCAGACTTTTGGTTAGCAAAACTATGAGAAAATTAATTTCTGTTGTTTAAACCACCCAGTTTACGTATGGTGCTTTGTTAAGGCAGTCTTAGAAAAACGAATGCAGGCATGTAGACAAAGCTCATTACCAAAGAGTAGAACTATTATGCTAATATATATGCTAATGGGACATTACAAAAACCAAATATCCAGGTGACACATTGATTGACCTTTTGAGACTTGAGATCCCCCCTAATGTAATTATATATTAAAATAAGAAGTAAAATTTCAAGTATCAAGGTAAGACATCACAAAAAGCAAAGTGACATAAAGGAGACATAGTTGTTAACTCTGGTAGTTATCTGAGAGCAAATGAGTCCAACCAGTGCAAATGCTAATTGTTGCATTCATGAATCAAACAATTCATCAATCTTTCTATCTCATTTGCCGAATTAGTCTTCTTTTAAGTTAATATTTGCTTCAAATTCAGAAGCCTGTGTCTCCCTCACTAGATTACAATTTTCTCAAGAAAAAAACAAAACAGTGTTTATCAATCTTAGCAAATAGAGTGCCTAGGATGACCCTTAACACTTAAGAAATGCTTCAAGAAGGGAATAAGTCCATGAAGTCCCCAGCTTACAATGGATCCACTTAGGAATTTTTGACTTTACCATGGTGCAAAGACAATATGCGTTTTGCAGAGACTGCACTTTGAATTTTGATCCTTCCCCAGGCGAGTGCTATGCAGTAGGATCCTCTCAGAGCGTGGGCGGGCAGGCACAGCTCCAAGTCCGCCTTGCAATCACTGGGGTAAACAACTGATACAAATGTTGTTTTCCCCTCTAGCTACAATACTCAATACCTGACACAGGTATTCAATACTTTGTTAGCAAATAGGCTTTGTGTTAAATGATTCTGTCCAACCATAAGCACAGTGAAGGTAGGCTAGGCTAAGCTTTGAGATTCAGTGGATTAGGTGTATTAAATGCATTTCTGATTTATGATAGTTTCCTTTTTTTTAATGTTTACTTATTATTGAGAGAGAGAGACACAGAGCACGGGCAGGAGAGGGGCAGAAAGAGAGGAGACACAGAATCGGAAGCAGGCTCCAGGCTCTGAGCTGTCAGCACAGAGCCCCAAGCGGGGCTCAAACTCACAAACCACAAGTTCATGACCTGAGCCGAAGTGTGAGGCTCAACCAAATGAGGCTCAACCAAATGAGCCACCCAGGGGTCCCTGACTTGGGATATTTTCAATTTATGATGGTTTTATTGGGGTGTAATCCCATCGTAAGTTATGGAAGGTCTGTAGTGAATGAGCAAATGCTCGTTTGGCTGAACAGCAGCAACAGCAGCAGAACATCAAGTTAAATCTAGATACTTACAGTATGAGTTACCCGCTCACCATATTCAAGATATGAACAAATGGTGGCACTGGGACCCTTATTTTGAAACAACGTTTCAAATGTTAGGAGAAAGACTGCTCAATGTAGGGCTACAAGTTAGGAGTCCCAGCAGCAATGTCACACTCTGAGCACATCAATTAGCTCCCCGACTACTCTTCTAGGGGTACACTGAGGATAGCTGCTTTTCTTAACTCGTGAGGTGGTACTAAGGGTGAAGAATAAAATAATGCAACTGCATAGATTTTTTAAAAACATCTCTTAGGAGGTCTGACATTTCTGGGACCGAACCCAATGCTTTACTGTTCTGTCATCCCTCATTTAAAAACATAGAAGCCACTTATGATCAAGGATTGGTGAAAAATAATAAACACACTGGACCTTAAATCAGAGGCACCTGAGTTCTTATGTAGTTGCCAATGTAATATTTATAGCCTGGGTCTCACCACACTTACTGTGAGAACAAAATGAAAAAGATGTTCAAAAGTGTATTGAGAGCTAGTAACTTCTATAAACTTCTAGGCACTGCAATTTATTATTATTATTATTATTATTACTATTTTAGTTTTCTGAATTGTGGAGTAGAAAATCAACCAACTAACAATGTAAGATATAACTACCCATAACATGATAAAATATAAGCAAAAGATGACTAAACAAGAGTGAAGAAAATAATAATAATGCAACTATGTAAAATGTGAAATAAAATGTGGCTACATTGTAAGTAAAAATGCATCCACTTGAGTTCATATGCTCAGGATGTAACTACAAAATGTTCAGTAGAGGGGCGCCTGGGTGGCGCAGTCGGTTAAGCGTCCGACTTCAGCCAGGTCACGATCTCGCGGTCCGTGAGTTCGAGCCCCGCGTCAGGCTCTGGGCTGATGGCTCGGAGCCTGGAGCCTGTTTCCGATTCTGTGTCTCCCTCTCTCTCTGCCCCTCCCCCGTTCATGCTCTGTCTCTCTCTGTCGCAAAAATAAATAAACGTTGAAAAAAAAAATTTAAAAAAAAAACAAAATGTTCAGTAGAACTTACTAAAATTCTCTCCTGTCATCATACTTAAGGTCTCGATGCCCCGGGTACCTATACCACTTACCCAAGACTCTAGGGCAAGCTGTTCATATGCAAATTATTTTGGCTTACTGTTTTAAAGGAGGAAAAAGACCATACAACTGTTTTAACATTTTAAGTCAATTGCTATTTATGACTGTGTAGCCACTTTGCATTACTTTAAGTGTCTTTTCAGTTGAAATTCAGTATTATTTTAAAAAAATGTATAGTTGGGAAACATCTCAGTAAAAATTTCTCTGTGCAGCCAACTCTTTAGATTGACATTACCCATCTGTTTATGTCGTCACCCTTGAGCCCAAATATGGATGAAATCTTAATAAAATACTGAAAATGAAAATCATTCCCCATAATTAACCAAAGTCCAAACCATAAGCATTTCGAACACTATCTCAAAACAAATCTATTTGTGTAAGCTATTGATTAACAAACCTTGGCAAAACCTTAATTAATATTGTGGAAGACACACTGTGTGTAAAATGCTATTTAGCCATTATCCTCATAAAACTTATAATTCAGTGGAGAAGATAATCATATACTCCAGTAACAATACTCCAGGAAATAATATCTCTTATAAGCAAGGTAAATATTTGGAGCTTTTCCCTAAGTAATTATAGCTTTCTTTATGGAATAGATCTGTTTCTTGAAAGAGTACCCATATTAAATGTATGAATATTTAAATGTACAAATGTATAAATATAAAGGGTACTTTCCATTGTGTTTTGCTATGTGGGAGATAGATTCTTCTGTGGTTAAAAAAAAAGCTATAATTCATCACAACACTTTAAAGATACTGTTAATAATAAACACTTTTTAATGACTGGCAGGTGCACTCTATACTCAAAGTGCATCTAAAATCATCCTGAGAGGTCTAAATTACTTTTCATATTTAATTGGTGAAGAAACTCTCAGCGAGGCTGCACAAGATCACCTAACTAGGACATGTCAGACTAGGTTGAACAGACCTGCTTTTCTCTGACTCAACAAATACTCTTATCCACAACGCTATACTAACATCAGCCACAAGTAGTTAGTATTATTTCTTAGAACTGCCTGTGTATCTACAATTATCTCAAAATAAAAATTTTAATTTGAAAGAAGTAATTAGCCTGATAAAATAACAGGTTATAAAATGAAATGTAAAGTAGTCAGAATTGTTTATATTTGACAACAAAAATAGCAATTTTATTTTAGCTAAAAACACTGAATTCTAAAGTCTATGAGATGCTATCAAAATCCTCCACTGAAAAGCACAGCAATATAATGTTCACTTATAGTTTGTCCTTAGACCACTCTTTTTTAGAACTTTCTAGAAGAATCTATGTTTCAGAAATGAATAGTCTGTTCAAAAAGATATTCAGACACAAGAGATATAATTACTAAAAATCAACAAGAATAATTGCTAAAACATCTGCCTAAAAATACTTCAAGGGTCTTTTCCTAGATAGTGCATTTAAAAAATCTGAATCAGATTTTTATACACCAAGCTACAATATAAGTAGTATACTTACCATAACTAAGTTGCTCCAAATGCAAATGCATTCAAGAACTCAAGAATAAGCCGAAAATCCAATGCAAACAAGCCAAGAGTGAAAAATGGTAGTAGTTTAAGACTAAATAAATACCCATCAGCACAAAGCACATTTAAGATTAACTTATATCTTCAACATTGATTCCAAGTAATGATACAATAATGGGATTCACAGGATTCATAGTCCAAAGATGCTTCCCTCTCTACCAAGAAAAAAAAAGGGGGGGCGGGGGTGGGTAAAAAATCAGGTTAAGTGTGAGTAGGAGATTTAAATGACTGCTGCTTCCAAATATGGAATGAAAATGCTGCCAACTTGAAGAGAAACAAAAGAATTGCTTGTTTGTTCTCACTGACCCTTAAGCGGGGCTTTCTCTCATATATGTTTTTTTTTGTTTGTTTTTTTTGTTTTTGTTTTTGTTTTTTTTTTTAATTTTTTTTTTCAACGTTTATTTATTTTTGGGACAGAGAGAGACAGAGCATGAACGGGGGAGGGGCAGAGAGAGAGGGAGACACAGAACTGGAAACAGGCTCCAGGCTCTGAGCCATCAGCCCAGAGCCTGCCGCGGGGCTCGAACTCACGGACCGCGAGATCGTGACCTGGCTGAAGTCGGACGCTTAACCGACTGCGCCACCCAGGCGCCCCTCTCTCATATATGTTTTGTATCATTACCTCATATTGTTCATGTAGCCAACATAAAGGGAGTAGGTCAATGTTCCCTTATCTGCGCAAGTTTCCACAGAGGCAAGAAAGATAAGGCTACATCGCACAATGGATACCACAGACTCTCTCTCTGCAAAGCTGAGAAGTCTGTAATAACTTCAAATTAAAGGGGGTTCACAATCCTTACTTTTCATGGCATATATAAAATAAAATGTAAAGAAGAACAAAGTAAGACAGAAGTTACGAGTTTCCCGCTTATGACATGCTATGATAAAAGTCCCTTCTATTTCTCATCTAATAAGATTATGACAGTGTTCAATTTTGTACATGATCAAAGTGCACTAAAGTACTACAAGTGTTTGTGACAGTTTGTATCCATTGAGGTCAGCAGAGCCCCAGTTACAATTACACGTAACCCTGTCCCTGTGCATGACATGGTGTGACTGAGGCTTGCACTTTCTGAGGCGAGAAGTGTAATTCACAGCCCAGATGGAGAGTTGTCTTAAGATTCTTGGGTTCTAAATTAAAAGATTTCCTTGGGTCTTTGATTCCTGCAACATAATTATTTCCTAACACATTTTTAAGAGGAGTGGTTTCATACTGACCTAATGAGGACCTAGCCTAGCCTCCTAGTCTACAGAATTTCCTGTCACTAAACATTTTTGTACAAATATCTCAGGTCTTAAGTGCATAATAATATCAAGCTGTAATAGAGTCTAAGTTATTCATTCAATCCACAAGTAGTCAGTAAAAATTTGGGGCATACATAGTTTTCTAAAAACTGCTTCCAAATATTTTCTGTTGAAAAGTCTCCTTTTCCTTTAGGGAACAGGTTTCCCTAACAAGATTTTATTCTAATTCTATAATCTGTGAGTTCGTTTCAGTTATTAAGAGTCAGTCATAACCATCTTAAAACTTCGGTCTCCTGTTGGGCTAAACACTCTCTCCTCATCCCCTCTTTCTGCCAAGCTCTGGAGTTCTGCTTGGAGGGATGTGAGGCCCCGTCTGATGTTACAACTTCTTTTTTTTCCAGAAAGCTTCTTATTCTACTAGAGATGGGGTAGGAAGGAAGAAGACAAAAAATATATTTCTCTTTTTTTTAAGTTTATTTTTTTAATGTTTATTTATTTTAGAGAGAGACAGAGAGAGAGAGACAGAGAGAGAGAGCAGGGTAGGGGCAGAGAGAGTGGGACACACAGAATCCGAAGCAGGCTCCAGGCTCTGAGCTGTCAGCAAAGGAGCTCGAACCCACAGACTGGAGCCCCACGGACCACGAGGTCATGAACTGAACCAAAGTCAGACACTTAACTGAAGCACCCACGTGCCCTGAGAATATATTTCTTTCTGTGCTAGCCCTTGGAGATTTGTCTTTCCTCTGATGATTGTTCCATGCTTGCTTAATCCCATAAACCGACAGTAAGCTTAAACACTCCTTCCTGCTTATTTCCTCCTTGTGGGCAGCATCCAAGAAGGCTGTACTTGTCATACACCCCACTCCCACCACCTCAAGCAATTTCCTGGTGTGGAAGATCTGGACAAACCTGAACCCCGCAGCCCTGCCAAAGCCTCTTGCTGGATTCTCCTCATCCAGTGGCTGGCCCTCTATCCATGGAAATTTATTTCTCTGTTCCACGCCAATGGTGGAAACACAGGCTGTGCCCTCAGCATTCCTCCTGTGAGTTCCACCAAGTCTCTTGGACCACATCCATGCCCCAGCAGCATCAGGTTCTCATCAAGGTCAGCAGCTCTGCGACTTTCATGCAAAACACAACCACCCCTCCCTGACTTATTGTTGCCGTCTCTGCAGGGAACCCACACCAGGTGCAGGAAATACACCCAACTGGAATTCATCACATTCTGATACAGTTGCTTACTGTGTGCCAGAAGCCGGTGTTAGAACAAACAATAGAAGAGGGCAGCACACATCCCACTGCCCCCCCAGTCACCTTCCTGGCTGTGGTCACCCACAAACCTCTGCAACATTTTAGCTCCTGGCTCACAATCACTCTCTCTCAAACTGCTCTTGTCGTAGGTCATGGTGCTCTCATGCATGTAGACGTCCTTCCAAAGCATTGTTCTTCCATTTCTTTCACCTGCAGTACTCATACCCTTTGTCCTACCCCAGCCACATACTCTTACTTCGATAGTATTAACTGCAGATAAGCGACAGCCCTCTCAAATCTCAGACATCCCACTCTCTGACCACCACCTCCTGTCTTTCCTGATCACATGTTCTCCTACCAGAACTGACATGGTTTTTTATCCCTTCCTACCACATTTCAGTATTCCTCTTTGCTCTGCTCCCATTTTCCCTTTTATCTGACCTAAATTCCATGGACTATCATTAAAATCACAAACACACATGAACTTTATCTTCTTCCTTAAATCTCATGTTCCACCTGCTTCTCACCAGCAACCTCTCTCCTGAATGTGGATGGAGTTATGACAATGATAGGGCTTTTATACTGCCTGGGCCTGAAAGTCAGATTCTTACCCTGCACACTGCTATATTCTAGTTGAGTAATTTGGGCAAGTTATTTAAATTCTCTGTGCTTCAGTTGCTTCATGCAGGATGGAGAAAGTATCAGTACATATTTCAAATACATACAGTAAGAACTAAATGAGTTAGTACATGTTATTCAATGCATGGCACTTAGTTAAGTCTTCATAAAGACTATTTATGGCTATTGTTGCTATTATTAAACATATTTTTCTGTCCTTTAAAACTCGAATTTAATCCGAGGCAGATCCCTTAAGAAAACTTAATTATGTCTGAAATATGACAGAAATGTTGATATGAAAGACATGAATAACTTGCTTATATATTATTAAAAGCTTAAATCATGATTTAGATGTCATGGTTTTCATAGTGTAACAATAATTAGGAATGTTTTCTTCAAAAAATAGCTTCCTTTACTTTTCTTATGATAAATTTCACCTAAAAAAATAGAGATGAGATAAAAAAACGTAAGAAAAACCTGCAATCAATAACTCCCTAACATAAACAATAGCCATTAACACCTTGGAATATAATAGTTTTCTACACCCTTGCTGCCCAATGTGGCATTGTGGTTATTTAAGTTAAACAAAATTAAAGTTCCTCAGTGGCACTAACATTTCAAATGCTCAATAACCACAAGTGACTAGTGGCTACAATATTGGATAAAATATGTATGGAACATTACCCTCATCACAAAAAGTTCTACTGAACAATACTGTCTATACATTGTATTATACACAAGTAATGGTAACAGTGAATATAAAATAAAATCTACATTTGATTGTCATTTTTTTAATTCACTGTCAATAGATGTGTTCTGGCTACCTCATTATCCCATCATGTCTCTAGGTTGTATTTGAAGGTCCTTTACATAGTCCCCATTGTCTTGCAAAAATTTGCAACTGTAAACTTGTCATTAAGTCTTTATATGTAATGTTTTCATTAAATACATTTTAGAAGAAATCCCCTTATGTTTATTTGTCCTATCAAAAGACATATACATTTTTTAAGCATTGGATAGATGTTGTAAATTCTTTTTTATTTTTTTAAAATTTTTTTAATGTTTATTTATTTTTGAGAGAGAGAGAGACACAGAGTGTGAGCAGAGGAGGGGCAGAGAGAGAGAAGGAGACACAGAATCCGAAGCAGGTTCCAGGCACTGAGCTGTCAGCACAGAGCCCGATGCGGGGCTCGACCCGCGAACTGTGAGATCATGACCTGAGCCGAAGTCAGACGCTTAACCAACTGAGCCACCCAGGAGCCCTTCTTTTCTTTTTTTTAAATGTTTAATTTATTTATTTAGACAGAGAGCTTGCACACACCCGCCTGCATGCAAGGGGAGGGGCAGAAAAAGAGGAGAGAGAATCCCAAGCAGGCTCTGTACTGCCAATGTGGGCTCAATCCCACCAACCATGAGACCATGACATGAGCCAAAACCAAGAGTTGGAGGCTTAACCGACTGAGACACCCAGGCGCCCCTGTTGTAAACTCTTTTGTAAAGACTCTGAAATATTTTATATCACACACATCGTTCTAACATAAGTTCCTTGTTATATATTCCAGTATGATCCAGGATGAAATACAAGACAATAGGAGCATACAAAAATGAAATGAAATCTCATAGTGGCAGCTAAGAGAGCAATGGAAACCAAGAAGCCAGTGAATTTAGGAAAACTTAAAGAAGTATCCTTAAATTGATTCCAAGAAGTTAGAAGAAGCGGGACATTAGCAAGATGATGAAGAAAAAGATCTTCCATTAAAAAAAGAAAGAAAATTTCCATGAAAAAAAATTTTTTAACTCCAAAGAACATCATGATCAAATATGAAGCAAACTGAAACGTATAAGGACTTCGAATTATCTGTAAAGTGTAAGAAAAGAATATTCATTTGTTCTTAAGAAACAAATAAAGGGTTATTAGCATACACAGTATACATCCATATCACAAATTTAATGGTAGAGCTTATAGACTACAAACGGTGTATTTCCAAATCATTAAGTACAGAAGCTATGAAATATAAAAAGTTGTATTACAACAAGCAGATACATAACTCAGTAAATTCCTTGCATTATCCTTTTAGTATTATTTCTCTTTTCTGCATATAGGTTGCAAATACTTCCAATTCCTTTCCCAAGAACGAAATGTAAACAGCATACATAGAATAGTAAAACATACATAGAATGTAAAAACTCTTACTGCATACATGGACCTTGTGTGATCACATGTACATTTTTTTTTAAATGTTTATTTTTGAGACAGAGAGAGACAGAGCATGAACGGGGGAAGGTCAGAGAGAGGGAGACACAGAATCCGAAACAGGCTCCAGGCTCTGAGCTGTCAGCACAGAGCCCGACGCGGGGCTCGAACTCAACGTACCGTGGGATCATGACCTGAGCCGGAGTCGGACGCTCAACCGACTGAGCCACCCAGGCGCCCCTCCATGTACATGTTTTAAGCAGCTTGAGATTTAATTACTTTTGGTTCCCACGGACTAGCTGGAGGTGGAAACCAACAGACCAAACCATGCAAATACTATTTAACCAAAGCATCTGTGTTTATATATCACAGATATTCTATTTTGCATCATTATTACTGAGCATGAATAAAATGGTCCACACATGAAACAACAAATCCCATAGGAAGTATATTTTGATGCATATGAAATGTAAAATTTTACAAACACTGCTACTTTGAGTGTTACTTTTATGTGACTTTTCTTTTAGTAGCACCTTTATTTCTTAAGGAAAGTGTTTCACATGGGGTGATTGGGGTTGAACAGCACCTAAGGAGGGTCAGCCTAAGAGAAGGAAAGAGACAAGAGGCAAAAAGAAGGCAAACATCATAATACCCTTCCTCACGGCCACAGAAACTCCTGTCTCATTCAGGTGCTAGCAGGCTGTTGATGCTGGAATTCTGTGCCCCAACTAATTTTCCTTACACCAAAGCTTTCAAAGAAATGTAAAGATACGTTTTGAAGTATCAAAGTGAGATTAGATCAACAGAACAGGGATTCTTATTGGTGAATTTTGTAAGAGATAAAGACAGAGGGGCGCCTGGGTGGCGCAGTCGGTTAAGCGTCCGACTTCAGCCAGGTCACGATCTCGCGGTCCGTGAGTTCGAGCCCCGCGTCAGGCTCTGGGCTGACGGCTCAGAGCCTGGAGCCTGTTTCCGATTCTGTGTCTCCCTCTCTCTCTGCCCCTCCCCCGTTCATGCTCTGTTTCTCTCTGTCCCAAAAATAAATAAACGTTGAAAAAAAAAAATTAAAAAAAAAAAAAGAGATAAAGACAGAGCAATAATATATATGAGCACAAATCAATGATAAGTCCATTCTAAAGGGATATTTCTGGGTTGGTCCATTCAGTGCTATCCTCAGTTATATATATTATTGGACATATTACAAAGTAAAGTCTTCGGTGAGACATTTAAAACAAAGTAGAAGAGGATATAAAATATCAAGAAGAAGAGGTTAAGGTGGTAATAAAATCAGAGTTTACCATTAAGTGAGCAAAACATTTACCACCCAGACAACGCCCTCTCTGCAGTATGTACAGGAAATGAGATAGCAAGTTATAATAGGTCCTATATAATTGTGAGCACATTAATTATATGAAAAGTGCAGGAATAAGCATTTGCACATAAAAAGAAAATTCCATCACTGAAATTATCAAGAAGTTCACACACATAATTACATAGTACTTTTCCAGCCTTAACACAATGAAGCTTTCAGATAGGAAGAAAAATAGACCAAAGCATATCATTATCCCCAAATCTCTAAGTGAACTTGAAATGATTTTAAGTTTCAAGAAGTTTGTAGAGAAGGAAATATAAACTTCAGAGCAGCCCTGAGCTACAATAACAAGTACATTACGAAATGTATACAGTTGGATGTGAATTGATTTTCTCATAGACCCTCTACTACTTTCTAGATAGATGCAAGGCAATTAAATTAAGTCACTAATTGCTTAGCAATCGCCTTCATTTTTTTCAGACATTTTATTTTTAATATGATGGATTTAGAGTCATGCTGGGACATACAGTTTGAAAAGTCTAGTAGAAGGCTGAAAGTGCAGTTCTATTTTCACAACGCTTACAGTGAATCCTCACGGCAGACAGGATATGCTAGGTTAAACGACAGTGACAAAGTTCTAAAATCTTAGTCACTTAAAGAAAGAAAAACTTAGTTCTTGCTCACACCACATGTCCATCTCAGATCAGCAGGGCCTTCACTGCAAATTAACCCTCACGCCGGGTCACGAACTATCAAAGCCTCCACCAACTAAAACACTTGTGTTGATCTCTGTGACAGAGGAAAGGAAACTAACAAATCACACACCAGCTTCTCAAGTCTTCTGCCAAAAAGTGACAAATCACTTCCAATCACATTTTCTTGGCTAGAGCAAATGATAGGTCATAACCTTATTTCAGGGGTGTGGAGTATTACAGTCCTTCCAAGTGAGTGATTAGTAAGCACATCTAATCACTACAAGCAATGTATATGCTCTGTTTTCAATTAATTATTTCCTCCTTTCCTGGGTAACTTTACATTCGTGGAAATAAAATGTTGAATCCTATCCCTATTCCCAGGTTATGTACCTTATGCAGTATTGGGCACTCAGTATTTGTGAATGAATAATAAGGACAGTCTGCTGAGTTAAATATTTTAGCATGTTTAAGCCCAAGTAATGTTGAAAAGCGACCTTTGGATTCGACATAAAGTTCATGCGTAACCCTAGAGAAGTGTCTCAGAAGTATGACAAAATGAGATAAAGCAATGAAAGAAAAGCATGGGGACTGCCCTTTCTAAAAGTTTGGCAGTGATTCCACGGAGAGATTTGGGACAGCAGCCTGAAGAAAGGAGAGTACAGCAGATCTGGAGGGCAAGCAGATGGAAAAAAAGAGCCAAGTTTTAAGCAGGACGATGAGTAACTGGTGAAATGTTTAAAAGGTACCAGGAGGGGGGCGCCTGGGTGGCGCAGTCGGTTAAGCGTCCGACTTCAGCCAGGTCACGATCTCGCGGTCCGTGAGTTCGAGCCCCGCGTCGGGCTCTGGGCTGATGGCTCAGAGCCTGGAGCCTGTTTCCGATTCTGTGTCTCCCTCTCTCTCTGCCCCTCCCCCGTTCATGCTCTGTCTCTGTCTGTCCCAAAAATAAATAAACGTTGAAAAAAAAATTTTTTTTAAAGGTACCAGGAGGAAGTGGGATTATAAGATAAGTAATCGGGCCTTGGGAGAGCAATCCTCTGGGGACAGACATGTGAATCAGGATGGTTATAAATGAAGCTGTAACTGGTAATGACAGAAGGAAAATGTGAAGGTGTACCACTCTAATAACCTTTATTTCATCTAAGAAAAAGAAACCAGAAAATATTCTGAATTTAAGAGCAGGCATTGGATAAAGAATTTGAAATTCAGGACAAATTTCTGAACAGCCTTTATAGGAAGGCAGCTACTAAGCATTAGAAGAATGAGTGGCACCGAGAAAGAATGTCCAGTTGGAAGTGAAATTTTAAACGGCAACATACTCATCTCCAAAGTTATGAGAACCATCTCTATGATTTAATGACCCAATATCATAAGCCTACAAATCATCTGGTTACACATCCAGGCCCAGAACCCAGGAAATGGAAGCAGAGGACCTCTTTTTGACATCTAGCAAAAAGTGGGATACTTTTGACTCCCTATACAAAAAAATAAAAAATAAAAACCTCTGAAACTCTTTTTGCCCATTCTGACTTATTTACTGCGAACAAAATAAAAATGCCATTATATAATGCTTCTCTCAGTGTGGCCATTTTGTTTTTCTTTTTTAAAGTTTATTTATTTATTTTGAGAGAGACAGAGACAGCATGAGTGGGGAAGAGGCAGAGAGAGAGAATCTCAAGCAGGCTAGGTGCAGCCAGCGATTTTGAGCAAAATGCAAAAGCTGTCTATATTATTTTTCCTTCTAGTAAAAGGCTAATACCAGCTCATTTGCAAGGAGGTATTGGATTCTGCAAGACAGAAAAATCTCTTGGAACTTGCATGATAGTATTTCTCTATGTATGTTGTTAGTTGAATCAATTGCAGCCTCCACCTAGAATTACCTAATGATGGTAGATTTAAATGGCCACGGCGAGGGGCACTTGGTGGCTCAGTCGGTTAAGCGTCCAACTCTTGATTTCAGCTAAGGTCATGATCTCACGGTTTCATGAGGTCAAGCAAGCCCCACATCAGGCTCTGTGCTGACAGCATAGATCCTGCTTGGGATTCTCTCTCTCTCCCTCTCCCTGCCCGTCCGCTGCTCACACTTGCACTCTCTCTCTCTCTCTCTCAAAAAAAATAAAGAAATAGATAAATAAACATTAAAAAATGCTTTAACGTATAGAAATAGTTAAACTCTGAGGAAAGTAGTGTTGGTATTGAAAACAAAACAAAACAAAACAAAACCTCAAGCCCAGAAAAAGTGGAGCTGAATTTAGAGGCAAAATGATGAACTCAGCTTGAAATGACAATGGGAGTACCAGTAGAAATGACAGGAAATGATGCCCTGTGGACACAGTGCATCTCTCACTGGTATGAAAACTAGTTATGAACCATATGTAAACAAATGAATGTATAATGTCACGTCTATTCCTTGGCCACGTCATTTTTTAAGTGGGCTGTAAAAGAGAATGAGATATATGTAGTAAAGGCAGCATAAGGTTCAAAAACAAGGTACTTTTCAGGTAGAGGAAAGTTCTCAAAATTGTCTGTGGGATCACTTTCTTACTTGAACGGAAGGCAAAAGAAAAGCCACAAATGACATGACACATGAGGATGGGATTACTGCGACTGTTAAAATCACAGCCACTTTACTAGCTTTAACGAGATCCTCTTTGGGGACGCTTCCAACGTTATGTTGGAAAGTAGTCACAGTTGAACTCTTACAACTTGTTTCATTTTCTGAAAAATTTCAGGAACTAATAAAGCAAGAGCTAAATAAACCTTTACTAGACTGTTGGAAGAGCATGATTTCTTTCTTGAAAACATATGCCTGGGTAATTTTATTCTTTTAGAGCAAACTACTTTTATGATTTTCCACAAAAATACGCCAAGCCATCCTCAAACTAACCTCCCAATGACTTCCAAATGACTTTAGTGTGCGGACACGCATTATATTCCCATACACACACAGCCATACTCATGGAATCGGCGCCACGGTTCCAGCAACAGACACAATAAGTATTGTGCAGTTCTTGGCAGTTTCCTAAGGGACATGCTTCACTGTATTCTCTATGCACATTATGAAAATCAACCAAACTTCTGTAATTTATTACCATCATTTTTACTAGACTTCACTGACGCTTCTCTAAGAGCCAACTTCCAAGATTCAATGCTGTTTATTTTAATAACAAAGCAATGACATGAAGTCTTAAACATTCTTTCAAAATGGAAAAAAATACCAATGCCCTTGTAAGCCCTGTTCACTGTAGGGGGCACGAGAGGCACATTGTGTTGACATACGTTGTCTCACTGTGTGTCCCTCTGTTCACCTCATGCTTTAAGTGTTAGAAACAAAGAAATAACACTCTGACTTTAACGTTTTGGCTCTCCTTTAGTATGAAATCATGAAATAAAAACGAATAACTGTGTATTCCTTTGAGAAGACTCTGATAATCAGGGTGATCACTCAGTTGGCACATTTCTGTTTCCATCAGGTTATAAAAATTGAGAGCCTTCTAATATTATTTGATTATGCTGCCCCTCTAGAGATCACTAGCTATTATTACCCTAAACCTTTTATTATTCTGAAACACACAGTCAGTTATTAAAATATTGTATTTGAGGGGCGCCTGGGTGGCTCTGTCGGTTAAGCATCCGACTTCAGATCAGGTCATGATCTCACGGTTTCTGAGTTCAAGCCCCACGTAGGGTTCTGTGCTGACAGCTTGGAGCCTGGAGCCTGCTTTGGATTCTTTGTCTCCTTCTCTCTCTGCCACTCCCCCACTTGTGCTCTCTATCAAAAATAAGTAAATGTAAAAACATTTTTTACAAAATATTGCATTTGAGTTATAAGGATGGAAAAAAAATACTGCAGTCTTTTGCTGTTCAAAACAAAACTCGTTGATGTTGCATCACAAACACATTTGGGAAAGTAGTTAAGTTGCCAGGTTTCAAATTATCAGAGGGATGGAGTAAAAACAAATTCATTGAATAACACAGAATTTCCAAACTCAGCTAATGGACAAGATGATTCATTGTTCTGATGTGGCAAGACAAAATGGAAAGTCAACAACTGGGAAAGCACAAAAATGCAGAGACTGGAAACTTTCAAAGTTGGGCATGGAAAGCAAGCAATTTGCTGTAATCAGAATGCAATAGGCAGCATTAATTTATAGGAAGATGCCTTTTGGAGTACCAAATTAGCCTAATCAATTTAGAAACTTATTAATGGTCCTGACAATTTTCCTTAAGGACCACATCAAGGTATATAACATAACTGTTAAAGTCACTTTAGCATTTGCATAAAATTAGTTTATCTTCACATCAAATCTGAGTATGGTTATAAAACCTATCTTGGAATACATTTCGGAGCAATTTTCAAATTAAAGTTTCATTAGTACTGCCTTAATACTGTCATTTATTGATTGTTCTCATCTCCATTCCAGTCATAGACTATCATTGTCCCAAGTAATTCATTCCAATGTATGATAGACTTAACAGAAGCTATTTCCCTGAATATGTGGAAAGAAAAGGAAAATATTCAGGGTAGCACAGAGAACATCAGGCATTGAGTCAGACAAGGTTAATTCATGATCCAACTTTGCTACCTACCAGTTACTCAACTTGCCAAATCACTTGACCTTTTGTTTATGTATCTTAAAAAAAATGTAACTATCGTAATGGTAACACATACCCACCTGATTTGTGGGAAGAAACAAATGAGAAATTACAGATGTCATTTCAGTATTCTATAAAGCACTATTTCATTGTTGTATTTTAGTGTGTGCCTTGATAGGAATAGAATGCTTGCTCTAAATGGACAAAGCAATGTGAATCCCGTAATTCACAATGGCAACCTTTTCTACCCTAAATAGTATTTAGTTTTTCCTCAAATTTTCTTACACATGCTAAAAAAATCCTAATTAGGGAAACTTGAACTTTGTTAAAGGCAATTTTTTAAGAAGGAACTTCTTTCTTCTGATGTCCTCAGAGTTTCGAAGACTTCCTCTTCAACTTTTGAATATTTAAATTCAGAAATCATGTTCTAATTTATGATCTAAAAAGAGAAAACATGTTTCGGAGTGCCTGGGTGGCTCAGTCAGTTGAGCATCTGAGTCTTGATTTCAGCTCAGGTCATGATCCCAGCGATATTCTCTTTCTCTCTCTCCCTCTCTCTCCCTCTCTCTCTCTTCCGCTCTCTCTCTCCCTCTCTCTCTTTCCCCTTGCCCTTCTCCCTGGCTCGTGCTCTCTCACTGTCAAATACGTAAAATAAATAAATTAATTAAATAAAAAGAAAACTTTTAAAATTTTTGGTATCATCTCTTCAGGTTAACTTGTTCTGGTTTTTCATTTACAAAGAGTCAAGGAAGTATACATTGGGATCAGACATAATTTATGATTAATAAATAATTAAGAGTTATGCCACTCATTAATAAGGAATTTCTACAAATACAGAGTACTCACCCAAAATCCATAGGAATGGAAAAATGGTATTTTGAAAGCAATTTCTTAAGGTCAAACTTTTCTTTATGAGGCGCTAAAAAACTTTACTCAACTCACTAAAAGCCATTAATTAACCAATAATTGAACCATGTCTACTTTACTCAGAAGAGACCAAATGACACAGTGTATCAAAAATTTGATAGATTATGAGGCTGTTTTTAAGGCAATTCTTAATGTATCTTAAGATTCTGATAACTATTTCAACCCTCTACAAATTCTATGTCTACCACATTGCAGAATTTAATCATTTACTCACTCAACAATGTTTGGGGATACCTACTTTGTTCAAGGCACTGTCCAGCATCACAAGAGGTAGAAAGATTAATACAACATGGTCCCTGTCATACAAGAATTATCCTCTGTGGGATTATAGCTATCATTGTCTAGATTATTGATGCCTGGAGAGACTTGTGAAGAACTGTGAAGAATTATCAAGGGAAATCAAATTAATTCACTGCATCCTACTTACCAATTATTTAAGCAAATATGAACTTGCCCACTGCTTTTACCTCAGAGCTACCCCTCTCATTCCTGGAAGGTATCCATTTTCCCAGGTTCCCCAATGAGTCAAGCTGACTCCAGTTTTTAACTCATCACAAGGAGTATCAGCATGATGAATTTGTCTAAGTAAGTGGGCTCAAACTCACTGCCATGCAACCATGGCCAAAGGTATCGTTAAAGGAAGTGAATTTACAAAGCGTCGTCTAAGGAATACATGGCCTTCCCGTTCCGCTAGAAACTTTGAAATGTTTAAAGTTAAGACAAACCTTGGGCGCCTGGGTGGCGCAGTCGGTTAAGCGTCCGACTTCAGCCAGGTCACGATCTCGCGGTCCGTTGAGTTCGAGCCCCGCGGCAGGCTCTGGGCTGATGGCTCAGAGCCTGGAGCCTGTTTCTGATTCTGTGTCTCCCTCTCTCTCTGCCCCTCCCCCGTTCATGCTCTGTCTGTCTCTGTCCCAAAAATAAATAAAAAACGTTGGAAAAAAAAAATTTAAAAAAAAAAATAAAGTTAAGACAAACCAGAAAGCATCCAGTAACTACACTGCTCTTCACTTTTACGAAAGATTCCTATCAAAGTCTCTGCTGTATTAACAAGAAGATGTTATTCGCTGCATCATTCAGTTCCCTTTTCATGAAGACTCATGGGAAAACTTCCCTCCAGTCTCAGTCCTAGGAATGGTGTTTTTCTCTTGAACAGCATTGTTCTGATGATATCTGTGCCCACGGATGTGATTGCTGTTTAAAAGCTTAGGGCCAAGGACCCCTGGGTGGCTCAGTTGGTTGAGTATCCGGCTCTTGATTTCAGCTCAGTTCATCATCCCAGGGTCATGGAACAGAGCTGCATGACAGGCTCCACACTGAGCTTGGAGCCTGATTAAGATTCCCCTTCCTCTTCCCACCCCCCACCCACCCACCCTGCCTCTCTCTCTCTCCAACCCCCGCCCCCCGCTATCTCTTCCTGCTTTGTCCCTCTCCCCTGCTCACTTGTTCTAAGAAAAAAATAATAATAATAAAACCTTAGGGCCAAATATACAGACCAAGTCGTCCAAGTGGATAAACCCTTAGAACACATTTCTTTTCCTATCTTTCCTACTTCTAAGGAAATTTCTCTTTGTCATGTGCTTCTGAATGACCAACTGATTTTTAACTTTCTTAAGTGTAATCGAAATACAGAGAAGTGCATAAATCATAGGTACAACTTGAGTTTTTGCAAGGGAATAAACCCACATAATCAACACTCAGATCAGAAAACAGAACATTTCAGCATGTTGCCCCCTTCCCCTCCAGAAATTATGATGTATTCGTAAGTTAGTTTTACTTAATTTTGAACATTTGTGAATGGACTCAGGCTTTTGGGGCTTGCTGGCCTTTGTTGGTCAACATTACATATGTGAGATTATTGATATTTTAGTCTGCAATTACAGTTTATTTCTTCTCATCCTAGTCTCTTATTTTGTAGATTTAATTTAGCGATATTTTACATTGTTTTTTTTTTTTTAAGGTTATTTATCTATTTGGAGAAAGAGAGAAAGAGACAATGAGCAGAATAGGGGCAAGGGAGAGAGGGAGAGAGAGAATCCCAAGCAGGCTCTGTGCAGAGCTCAAACTCATGAACCACAAGATCATGACCTGAGCCAAAATTAGGAGTCAGACCCTTAACCAACTGAGCCACCCAGGCACCCCACATTGTTTTTAAAACTTCTCAAACTAGGGGCGCCTGGGTGGCTCAGTTGGTTAAGCGGCCGACTTCGGCTCAGGTTATGATCTCACTGTCCGTGAGTTTGAGCCCCGCGTTGGGCTCTGTGCTGATGGGTCAGAGCCTGGAGCCTGTTTCGGATTCTGTGTCTCCCTCTCTCTGACCCTCCCCTGTTCATGCTCTGTCTCTCCCTGTCTCAAAAATAAATAAAAGGTTAAAAAAAAAAAAAAAACTTCTCAAACTCGTTACCAAAAAGGTAAAGAAGAGACATTGTTTGCTTAGATATGCCATTAAAGGCCCAGGGAACAAAAGAAAAAAATGAACAAAGTGGACTGTGAAAAATTTTTTAATCTGTACATCTAAAACACATTACCAACAGAATTAAAAGGCAAACCACAGAATGGGAAAAACTTGCAAATCATATACCAAATAAGGGACTAACCAAAATATATAGTGAATTCGTAAGACTCTACAACAACAGCAGCAAAACAAGCAATCTAACTCAAAAATGAGCAAAGGACTCAAATAGACTTTTCCCCAAAGAAGATATACAAATGATGAATAAGCACACAAAAAGATATTTAATACACTAATCATTAGGGAAATGCAAATCAAAACTACAGTGAGAGTCACCTGGATGGCTCAGTTGGTTGAGTGTCGGACTTTGGCTCAGGTCATGATCTCACATTTCGTGAGTTTGAGCCCCATGTAGGGCTCTGTGCTGACAGCTCAGAGCCTGGAGCCTGCTTTGGGTTCTATGTCTCCCTTTGTCTCCACCCCTCCCCCATGTGCACGGGTGTGCATTCTCTCTCTCTCTCTCTCAAAAATAAACATTAAAAACAATTAAAAAAAAAAACTACAGTGAGATACCATCTCGTATCTACTAAATTGGCTACCATTAAAACAACAACAATGAAAGGAATGAAGGGAGGGAGGGAGGGAGGTGAACGAATGAACCAGAAAATGAGTTTTGGCAAGGATCAGAGAAATTGGAACTCTTGTGCACTGGGAATGTAAAATGGTACGGCCACGAGAAAAAAAAAAACAAAACACTATGGCAACTCCTCAAAAAATTACAAACAGAATCGCTGTATGATCCAGCAATTCTGCTTCTGGGTATGTTCCTAAAGGATTGAAAGCAGCCTGGAAGAGATGTTTGTACAGCCATGTTCACAGTAGCATTATGCCCAAAAGGCAAAATGCAGAAGCAACCTAAGTGCCCATTGATAGAAGCATGGATAAACAAAATGTCATTTATACATATAACAGGAAGGAAATACTCTAATATATGCTACTCTACATGGATGAACCTTGACGACATTATGCTGAGTAAAATAAGCCAGTTACAAAAGGACAATTATTCTCTGATTCCACTTACAGGAGGTACTTACAGTAGTCAAAATCATACAGACAGTAAGTAGAAAGATGGTTGCTAGGTAATAGGGAGAGGGAAATGTGGAGGTATTGTTTAAAGGGGATAGAGTTTTAGTTTTGCAAGAAGAGTTCTGGATATGTGCGGTGTTGAAGGATGCAAAACTATATGAATGTCTTTAATGCCACTGAACTGTACTCTTACAAATGGTTAAGATGATAACTTTCATGTTTTATGTATTTTATTCGGATCATTTTCTTTAAAAAGGTAAAGAATAAGTAAGTAAATAGTGCCTATTCACCAAAGTCGGAAAATCAACTAATACCCTCTAGAAAAAAAAAAAAAAAGTAAAATATAACAATTCTGAAAAAGAAGCTCTTAACTTTTCAGCTAAACCCAAGTCCAATTAACCATAATATCTTATGAGTTGATATTTCTAGTTAATTAAATTATGTGGTTGACAAATTCTGTTTGTATTTCAAAAATTTTATTTTTATTTATTTTGTTAAATTTGTTCCTGAGTTTTCATTTTATTTTATGGCACATATAGTGTAAGCAAAAGGAAGAGAGTTCAAAAATTGTCCCATCTTAGCTATGTATATGCATATTTCCTAGCTTAGTTCCTTATCTCTAAACTGTGTTTAATGGTATTTCTTTGCTCCTAAAATTGTGAATTAAACATAAAGAGCTAATTGTATTCTATCAAAGTACTAGTTAAAATGTAGTAGCTGTTGGGGCACCTGGGTGGCTCAGTCGGTTAGGCGTCCGACTTCAGCTCAGGTCATGATCTCGTGGTCCGTGAGTTCGAGCCCCGTGACGGGCTCTGTGCTGACAGCTCAGAGCCTGGAGCCTGTTTCAGATTCTGTGTCTCCCTCTCTCTCTGACCCTCCCCCATTCATCTTCTGTCTCTCTCTGTCTCAAAAATAAATAAACATAAAAAAAAATTTTTTTAAATACATAAATAAAATAAATTGTAGTAGTTGTCTAGCTATTTTTCATACACTAAACGCTCCACGAGCTCAGGGTCTTTCTTTTCCTGTCAACTTTGATATCCCCAGGACCAATATTCTGTAAGCACATAGTAACTACTCATCAGATATTTACTGACTGCATTATGTTAAAGCGAACAGAAAATAATTAATTGCCCTGAAGTCTCTGATCAAAAAAATCTGGTCAAAATTTGAACATAAGTTAGGAAAATGTGCTTTAAAAATATATGAATTTTCTGATACTTTCTACATTTTCCATAATTTAGTTATATTGGTTCTGCTATCTTTTCATACATCTAGCACAGTACAAAAATATGAGGATGATGATTATAACAGGCCAAGTAATGTACAGACAACCCTCCAACATTCCCACTCCAGGTCTCAAGACCCCAATCCCTGGAACCTGTAAATGTCACCTTCTTTGGGAAAAGAGTCATTGCAGGTAGGATTAAGTTAAGGATCTTAAAATAAGAAATTATTCTAGATTATCAGGATAGGCCCTAAATGCAATCACAAATGTCCTTAGAAGAGAAAAGCAGATGGAAATTAGACTCAAAGAGGGGAAGGCAATGGGAAGACAAAGGCAGAGACAGAAGTGATGTGACCACAAACCAAGGAATGCCAATGGCCACCAGAAGTTGCAAGAGGCAAGGTACAGATTCCCCCCTAGAGCCTCCAGAGAGTACACAGCCTTGCTGAGACCTTGATTTCAGTCCAGTGATACTGATTCCAGATTTATGACCTTCAGAATTGTGAGAGAATTCATTTCTGTTGTTTGAAGGCAATCTGGTTGAGTATAGAAAACTAATACTTGATGGTGATCAATCAACCCATGAAATTCAATCAATCACTTAGTATCACCATGTTACAGCTAAAGCAAAGAAATGTACAGTAAGTTGACTAAATTCTCATATTTTTAAATTTTTTAATGTTTATTTTTGAAGGAGAGACAGAGCGGGGGAGAGAGAGAGAGAGAGAGAGAGAGAGAGAGAGAGAGAGTGAGTGGTGGAGGGGCAGAGAGAGAGAGGGGGAGACACAGAGTCTGAAACAGGCTCCAGGCTCCAAGCTGGTAGCACAGAGCCCAATGTGGGGCTCAAACTCAGGAAACGTGAGATCATGACCTGAGCTTAAGTCGGACAATTCACCAACTGAGCCACCCAGGAGCCTCTAAATTCTCACAGCTTGTAAGGAACAGAGCAAGGATTCAAACTAAGGTGTTCCAGTTCTTGAGTGCACTTTCTTAAATGCTACATCATGTTAAAAGACTATTTTGTCTCTGTAACTTTAATGCCAAATTTTACTATGAATGAAACACTTGCATCCACTTGAGAGCTCAATCCAGTGCCTATATTCTTCAAATTCTAGGTGATCTGGATAGATTTAGTACACTGAGACTAATTACTGGAAGTTCTTCTCAACAAAATAGTTTTAAAATCTAGAGTTTTCAGGATGCCTTCTGGAGCTTCAAGTGCATTTCTTTGTTTAAGTAAAAGTCAAATAAAGATACTATAGACATATTTCATTACTATGTTTTTCATTTCAATTGAGGGTAGATGAGAGATTGTTAAAGAAGAAAGAAATCTCTAATAATTGTCTAATAATAAATTATAAAAACAGCCACGATTAACTCTTTAGATATATAAACAAGGACACATCACAAGACCAGAATAAAACTAAACAGAGGATGCCTGACCCCGTGTTATAAGAAACCTTAGTTAAATCCGCAAATGGACCTCCTTAACGCTGCCCTGTAATAGTATTTGTTGTTCTCATGGAGACAGATAGGTCTAATGGGTAATCAAGATATGCCAAGATTAGTACTGTGTGCCAGAAGACGGGCTACATAATTACATAGAGGCAAAGTTAAGAACTCTCCTTTACTGCAAATCTCTGACTTAAGAGACCAGTTTAGAAATGCTGTATGTTTGCCAGCTTTGGTACATATAATTCGAGATCAGAGTGGACTGCCACTTTGGGTTTCAAATAAGGCAAAAAATGAAACACATGGTTGGATGACACTACAAAGTAATAAAATCATTAAATGGCCTAGAGCACTCTATCGTCACTCTAAAACTGTGTTCTAGTATTCTCTACCAGTACATCAGTAGGTTAGGAAAAAGATACTCTTTGAATCCCATTCTCAATCTCTGCAAAATACTAAAAGCGGTACAGAATTACCTGGATTTGATTACAATCACATTTCAAATGCGATAAAGACTTTGTGAAGACATCTGATTCATCTCTGCTTCTCAGTATCCTTAAAGTTCTTTCTTATTGAACTTTATTTTTAAAGATAAGGATGGGTCAATCCACAAACAGGAATTATTGCCAACCTTAGCAAGCCCTAGATTATGTAAATTAATGCATTTTTAACATACTGGAATTTTTTTAATGATCTCAAATGTGTTTGTTAATTACTTGTTCAAATTAATTACACCAAATTTGAGGCACATAATTCCATTTGAGCTGATCTAGGTTTCCAAAGAGCCTACTCAAGTGCTTGCTTAATGTTCAACCCACAGGCTTAATTTTATTCAAAGTCTCTCAGTAGAGGCTTGTCACAAAACCAAGGAGTGTCATCTACCTTGAGCTCTAAGCCCTTGCAACATTCAAAATTAAAACTCCTTCCCCAATATCAGTTTCTTCGGTCTGTGACACCAATATGACTCAGATGCTTATAGAGCTTAAATCATTTTCCAGAAATCTGGTTGTTCAAATCACCAAATAATAGCACATAAACTAATAGTCCTATTGTGCAAATATGAAACAAAAAAAATTGTCAAACACCTAACAGATGTTCATGTGATTATAAGGTTAACCCACTTATAAGACTCATCATAAAATATTTTGCAGTTCAAAAATTCATATTTACAATTAATTTCAATGCTTCGTTACCAAGGTTAAATATGTTAACCACTGTAACAACCTCATTATCTACTTCTAAAAAAACAAAACCTCAAGGCAAGTTACTACTGTACTATTTTTATATTCCTGTGAATGTATTCAGAAATGGATTACTTACAGTACACAAAGTATGATTTTTTAAGACTTCAAATATTTGAAAGGACACAAACGTTAATTTTATACAATACTACGTTACTACTAGAAAACACAGTTTAACCCTAAAACAAAAGAAATCAAAGGAATAACTTAGTTTACTGTAACAGAGAAATGTCCTTTTATTTGACAACAAACAATAAGATACTATGCAAGTGTGATGAAACCTAGTAAGATAACTTGTCAAAGATTCTCTATTTCCAAAGTTGTTCCCCCATCTGGGATATGAATATCATTAGTATCCCAACGGACTTACATACTTTTATCTGATCATTCCATTCATGTGCAGGCAAATCAGATCTGTGACTTAAAATACATCACTATTCCCCAGATATGCATAATTATAGCTTATGAAGAAACACAACAAATACGATCTATTTGCTGCTTCCGTTCTTTGTTTTAAAACCTCAAAATCTTTAGACAGCACACAACAAATTATCTGAAGAACTCATCAGTAATGAATTTATAGTTGGAGATTACAAGAAAATAATGGAAGATGTGTCCTCAACTACCTGCATACATTTTGCAGTAACAAATGCAACATCTTAATTAAATTTCAGATAAAATAACCCCTAAATTGGATGTGAATCTTTTAGCCAAAGTTGTTATTGTAGATGAGACACTATGTTTTGTTGAATTACAAACATTTTTCATTACTGAACTTTTGATGCACCTAGTAAATAGCAAATCACAGCAGGGGGTGTAATTGTTTTGAAAATACTGCTGAAAATAAAAAGGAAATGTTCAAACAAGCTGCATGTATCTCTTAATAGAAATTCAACATCCTGTTAGGATCTGAGCATTAATTATAAGCTGGCTAAACTATGAGAGTGTCCAGGTAGACCTCAGGATAACTCTAGAGAGTCATACAAATGTGATGTTAGCATCAGGTATATTTAATGTTATAAATCACAGATTGTTAAGAGAAAGGCTATACAATACTACTACCGATTTACAGTAAAGGGGCTCAAAGAAGAAACACTGTCAAGGGGAACACCAAGACCTCAGCATTTAGCCCTCTCTACAGATGGCAAGCCAAATGACATAAAGGTGACACATTTTTCATTTGATTTGAAGTCTGAGTTGGACGTTTCTGTTAAACATTTGAAATAGTTGTACATGAATCAATCTATGATGTGGTACTAATTTTTCATGGGGTTTAGAACTCAGATAGTCCTCCCACTTTTCAAATGAGGTTCGACAAGGTTGAGTAATGATTGGAGGAATCAACTTTGAAGTCCAGCAATCTTGGGTTCTAAAACACTAACTCTGGAACTTTTCCAAATTTTACATCTCTAAGGCTCCTTTTTCCTTATCCACAAAATGGAGAAGTAAGGATGTTGCCTTCCTGGGGTTGTTATATATTTAAAGGAGCTGTAAGGGCCTTCATACAGTGCTTAGTGTGCTGTGAATGGGGAAAAAATGTTAGGCGTCATTATTACGGTTGTTCTTGTTCTTGTCAAATGACCCCAAGTTCCTTCAGCCACTCTGTAACAAAGCAAAGCAGTCCAGACGTCCTATATTTTGGCTCAGGTTTCTTTCTCCTAACACACATAGCTTCTAGCACCTCACTTATTGAAATCTAAGATAATACATTAACTCAAGATGCTTACCCATTCCCCTAGTCTATGGTTGAGCTCCATGGATAGAGCACTCCAGTTAATTTCTGAGGAACATCTGGAAGGAAATGCGAAGACATTGCAGCAACCCCCAGACACACTGTGCTGCATCCATCAACATAATTTGAAATGACCCATATTTGCCTTTCATGTTTCCGGACCAGAGGATAGTGACTAAATTACCCAGTACGGAGCAAGGGTGACAGGAAAACCCAGAAGGAGATAAACCTTTCCCAGTGGTTTCAGGGAACGTGGTGAACCAGAACTGAGTGGACATGAAAATCGCTTTTAACAGACAAGTAGCAAACAGCCTCAAGAGAAGAGAAAGACATTTCCCTAGGACATCCCCAGAAAGCGCCACAGGAATGTCAGCAAAAAGCACCAGCTCGAGGGTCCCTAGTTACACCTACAGAACAGAAAGTAGTCTTGCAAGTCAGTTCAAGCTTCCAGAATTTGGAGATGCTCTTAACACCCAGGAACATCGCATTCCCTGCGAATTTAGCTGCAGCTCAGGCTGAAGCAGACACAAACATCGTCCCCAGAAATATGTGATGCAGACAAGTCTGAACTGTAAGGGGTCAGACAGGACATTGGGCATTTCACAAGGGGCGACAGTGTGTTGGGCCCCGCAGGTTTCCTCTGACCCCAATTTGCACGCACAATAAAACTTCTCCCTAAACGCAAGAAGTCAAAAGGCACACAGACCCTGTAGTCTCTCCTCCAATTCAATCCCCTGGACCAGGAAGGCAATCAGATCCAGGGGCACTGATTTACCCTTAACCTCCCAATCCCACCCGAAATGTTAAAATTATTCCCCTGGAGGAAGGCTTCCTGTAACTGGGTGGCATCCCCACTGCCCTCAAATCTTGTACATCCGCAGGGGAGATCTTGAAAAGAAACAAAAAAGGCAGGAAAGGAAGAAAGAAAAAAGGACGAATTAGAAGGAAGAAAATGAAAAGACAAGACAATCACGAAGCTAGCCCGCTGTGCTTTCTTATCCCAACAACTTCGCCTGGTTTCCCGAGGAGGGAGCGCGCCCCACACACACCCAATAGGAGACAGGCGGCAGGGAGTCCGTCCTCGGTGGCCCAGCCCTCGACTCCAGCCGGAGCCTGGCTGACCCTGTCGCCCCCTGCCGCTGCTTCCTCTGCCCCTTGGTCCCCGTCAGCGCGTGGTGCCTAGAGACCCTCAAGCTCTGCGCTCTACACTCCGGGCCCCCCACTGCCTTACATCTCTGCCGGGCGCCGAGCGGAAGAGACAAGGGAGCAGACTGATGGTGTGGGGTCTGAGGGGACAGGGGGACGTCCCGGGTGCGGACTATGCGAATGCCCATTCGGTACGCCTCACCGCGCCCGGGGGCGCAACCCCAGCCCCGCGCCCGGCACCTCAGCCAACTCCGCCACCCGCACGGAGACACCTCTTTTGCGCTCAACTTACCGCGGCTGGACTGAGCTTTCGGCGCCCCCAGCAGTTTTTCTCTCCTTCCTCCCGCCGAGCCCTTCATCCTCCTGCCGGCGGCCGCCCTGCGCCCCGGCCCCGGCATCAGGAGGAGCGGCCGCCCGGGCTGGCTGGCCCCGGGGGCGCACAAGGGCCGGTCTGCAGCTTCGGTGGTGAGAGTCCCCACGAGGCGTGAGCGGCTGCCGCGGAGAATAGTCCCCGGAGCGCCGCTCGTGTGGTCCCTCGGGCGCTGGCTGGAGGTGGCTGTCGGCGCGCCTCTGCCTCCGCCGCGCCCGCCGTGCTCTGCACGTCCCGAGCCCGCGCCAGCCTCAGGTGCACCCAGCTGGGGAGAGGTGCGAGCTGGAGCGGAGGGAGGGGCCGGCCCGGGGGTGCCAGGGAAGGGAGAGAAGGCTGAGCGGAGAGAAAGAAACCGAGGGGAGAGGAACTAGCTTTCATGGAGTGAGTGGATCCTGGGTGTTAAGGGGAAATGCGAGCGACAGAAATGCATCCAGAAACTAGGGGTATTAGAAATGAGCTCAAGTGAGCTGCTTCGGGAGGCTCGGGAAAGGGGCTTTCCTTTTGTGCTTAGGTCCTTTATCTTCCCGGGTTGCATACAGGTCTACCTGAAAACAGCCCCACCCCCACCTCCACACCCCTCTTTTTTTCTTTTTTCTTTTTTTTTTAACAGTGAACCTCCAATCTCAGATTGCAGATGCAAAGTGATAGGGTGAAGCTACTGTAAGTATGAGGGGAAATTCCACTTCCACAAAACCCATGTTCCCCCCTCCTGAGGGACCCAGGTCCTACTGGGATTTTTCTTCTCTCACCTGATACCTCCATCCCTCCCCCTTCTGTTTCTCACCCCTCCCTCTCTCCTTCCCTCCCTTCCTCCTCCCTCTATCCCCCCCCCCCGCCTTCTCACTCTTCTCTCTTCTCTCTCTCTCTCTCTCTCTCTCTCTCTCTCTCTCTCTCTCACACACACACACACACACACACACACACACACACTACAATACCCTGGGGATGAAAACATATCCTCTATTGTCCTTTCTTAGGAGGTAAAGAGGTGTTTCTCAAATTTTGCTGTGCACAGGAATCATCGAGGAAATCAGGTTAGAGTTCAGATTCTGTTCCAATAGGCTTGGAGTGGGGCCTGACAATCTCTGCTTGTTTAATGGTGTGACAGAGGATGCTTATCCAAGGACCACATTACCCAGTGGGCAGTAGTCTCTGAAAGCGCGTAGTGTCCCTCAGGTGCTGGCTGGAGGTGGGCAAAACACAAACAATATAAACTCACTTTCTAGTACCAGCTGAGCCACTAGCTATTTGTACCATGATCTGAAATAACAAGTCCCTGGGACAGTGTCTTTCATGGGGTTTCAGCATGCTGTGTAGGCCAAATAACTTAGAAACGTGAACTGAGTGCACAAGCATAAAATGCCCCACATGTACAATGCTGTCATCATTGTCATTAATAATCCGCTATTGATAAAATTATTAGGAATACTAATGTTGAGGAAAGTGTATATAATAATGGTAATCTGCTGTGTGTTTTCAAGAGTAGCTCTAAAAAATAATCAACAGTGACTTCCCCACAAATTCACAGACATTTAGAAAGTAAATGCTAAGTAACATCCTCAAAAGAGTAGACTGTTCATCCTCTGAGCCAGTTGTTGACTGTAGCAGAGAACGGCACCATTCACGTATGCATTATCAAGTAGTTAAATCGTTTTTCAAGCTAATAGATAAAGAAAACCAAGAAATGCAAATGCCAAGAATAAGGAAATAAAAAGAGAAATATAGTAAATGCACTGAAAAAATATGTGGTTTCGACTTAGCCTATGTTAGTTTGGTTTGATCCTCTCTCTTGACGTGTTTTCATCTGGATTTAAACATTCATCCTATCATTTCAGTTCATCAAGTGTTAACACGTCTTTATCGTGGTAAAGGCCTTTCCTGGGGTGAACAGAGTCAGACACCATTCCTGCTTTGCAAGAACAATTTGACAATATACCAAGAAGCACCATATTAGGTAGTCTATGGTCCCACTAGAGACTACCAAACACAATACTGCAGCGAGTTCAAAAGGCAGTGAGGCTTGGAGAAACTTCACAGAAGCAAAGAGAAGGCAAGTCATTCTAGAAAAACCTTCAACTATGATAGGATTCCATCAGGCAAGAATTAAAAAGGAAGTACCGTTAAGACGAAAGAGTAAGGGCAGAAAAGTATGGGGAGCAGTGGATCCCTTGGCCCAAAACATACACTGCACGGAAGAAGATAAGGAAAGAGTTTGGAAGATTGGCAGGTGCTAGGACTGCTACCTTGAGCAGACCATACTTCACTTGAGAAGTGCTGAGCTGAGGACCACCATGCTAAGAAATACAGCAAGAAGATTTGATAAAACAAGTTAATGGGATGACCTAGGAGCAGAAAAGTAGTAGAGTTGTAAAAGCACTTGGGAGGCAGTCAAAGCCACAGGTACGAGATCATAAAGGTATGAACAAAGATATGAACAAAGGTAGGAAAGGAGACCTTTAAAAGGAGACATAATTAACAGTATATCGCAACTATGTGGAGGAGAGAGATTTGTCCAAGGTATCTCTAAGGCTTTGGGGCATCTGGGTGGCTCAGTCGGGTAAGCATCGGACTCTTAATTTCAGCTCAGGTCATGATCTCACGGTTTGTGAGTTCAAGCCCCAAGTCGGGCTCCATGTTGACGGCAAGGAAGCTGATTGGGATTCCCTTTCTCCCTCTCTCTCTGCCTCTCCCTTGCTTCTGTGCATGGTCTCTCTGTGTCTCTCTCTCTCTCAAAATAAATAAATAAACTGAAAAAAAATGGAAAAAAAAAACTATCTCTATGGTTTTGTGCCTGGAGTACTAGAAATAGGTGACACCGTTAAGAATTGAGAGGTCAAGAAGGTTGGTTGGGTACAGTCAGTGGATTTTATTTTTATGTTTATTGGGGAAAGGGTATCAGGTAATGAATTTTCTTCAGACGTTTTTAGTCAGAGGTTTGGGGGAAGATGTTCAGGTGGGAATGTTTACACAGTCGGGAATAGAAGCCCTGCTCTGGGGAAATAGATTCTGGGTTAGAGCCTGTGTTCGCTTTCATTTTCTAGAGCACTGGGCATGTATAGTTAAGTTGTTGGAGAATATAAGGTTAGTGAGGTTGAATAGAGAAAGAAACACAAAGTCCTTAGGACAGAAGCTTAGCACTATGTCTCTTCCTGTTCCCGAACATCCATAAAACATGGATAATAGCACCATCTGCATAAAACCGTTTTGTGAATTAAGACAGTGTACTGTTTTCTCATTTAAATTTTTTTGCACTAACCTGACACATAGGAGTCTCTAAAAATGTTCATAATGATTTGATAGAAATAATAAGAGACACCGAATCACAACCAAAAAGATGGGAACAGATGGCTCAATGGGCTCGGTTATTTCCATGTCATGAAATCCAAGTTGGGGAAAAGTTTTGTTACAGAGATGGGGCTGATAACAAATAACAAATGGGGTAGAGGTATTAAAGGGAAAACACTACTGTCACTGAGGAAGGTTTTGGATTTGTTTGGGTTGTCGGGTGGGGGTGGGGGGTAGGATCTGGTTTTAACAAGTTAATTGATTACCTTCAACGGTCCTGTTAAACCAACAAGGTATCACTATTATGAGTGGCAAAGGAATTAAAAAACAATCTTAGATTATTTTTTAAAGAAAGTTGACAACTGAAGATTAAAAAGGGAGACGGGGTTGGGGGGGGGGGGTGTGGGCAGAGGGCTGGTAGCAGGATTGAGGAAGGTTGTTCCTCTTTAGAAAAAGCAAAGTCCCAACATACCTTGTTGATGAGGTTAAGGGGCCAAATGTGTGGGAGAGAAGTTGCAGGTGAGAGAAGGTGAGAATTGATTGAGCAAGAACTGAAAAGAAAAACACAACTAGTGAACCAAGAGTGCAGGTAATCAATCTTAGCAGAGAAAAGGGTCACCTGTTCCTTAGGAGAAAGAACATAGGAACAGGAACAAGAAGATGTACTGAGATTCTAAAGTGGAATGGCAGAATGTAAGAAAGCCTTTCATTATTTTGTCCCTGGATCTCTAGGAAAACACAGATGAGGCCTTCTACTGAAGAAACAGCATTGTGAGCTAGAAAAAGTAGAGAATATTTGGAACAAGTTTTCACAAGGATGACATGGTGAATCCACAAAAGATGGGAAGAACGATCACCAGGGAATCCTACAAGGTGGGAACCTGCCTCAGGGTTAAAATATATACATTTATTATAATGAAGACAATCAGCATTTTTATTTGTTACTCTCCTAGTAAAATTCAAAGACCAGAAACATGGTGTGCAGCGTGGCTGACATAAGTTTAATAATCAACAAAGTAAGACTCTCTTAGTCTCAGTTTCCTCAACTGTAAAATGGGGGTAAGACTGTCTTCCTTTCAGTTTTAGGCCTCTATAATAAAATGCTATAATACTGGGGGAGCAGTTCTCAAACTAGAGCATTCTGCAGTAGCACCTGGGGGGACTTGTCAAAACACAGAGTGCTAAGCCTCACCTCTAGAGTTAGTGATTTTTCTCTATCTTAGATGAGTCTCAGAAATTTGAGGGTTTTTTTTTAAGGTCTATTTATTTTTGAGAAAGCAAGTGCAAGCGGGACAGAGGCAGGAAGAGAGGGGGACAGAGAATCTGAAGCAGGCCCCACCCGGAGCCCAATACGGGACTGGAACCCACAAACTGCGAGATCATGACCCGAGTCGAAGTCAGGCGCTCAACCGACTGAGCCACCCAGGCACCCCTGAATTTGAGCTTCTGACAAGTTTCCCAGGGATGCTGACGCTTCTGGTCCAGAGACCGCCCTTTGTAAAGTATTTAATATAACGCTTAGTACATAATAAGTACTAAATACACGGTAGCAGGTGTTTGGGGTTGGTGCTCGCCTCAGGTATGATAGCTGAATATAGAGTTCAAGCTGAAGTGGCTGTAAATGAAACACAAAGGTGAATCATGGACAGAGATTATTGGGAAAGATTGATCAGCTCACAGAAATGCAGATTGCGTTTACTGTGGGAAAGATTCAAGATCAGAATCTTGGACATTAATGTATGCTTACCCCAACACTTTCTAAAATGGTGGTTTATAATAAAATGCCAAGGCCATAACAATTAAATCAGATAATGGAAGGAGAAAACTGGGTCAAGGAAGAAAAGCAAAACTGAGCAGGTCAACACCAATATTGTGACAACACAGAGCCAGGCTCTCGGGCTTGGAAGCCACTGCGAAACAGGAATCGGGGATGTTACGTAACTGTCATTGTCTGAGATGAAGATTTGTAAATCCCAGTCTCTCATGCTGTAAAAACTGCTCCTACTCCCACAACTGAGGGAATCTCTCACTCCCGGAACACTGAGTAACTTGGAATTCATGTGGCTTCCTTAAGTGGAAGCTTTAATACAAATCAAGCCATAGTATTACAACACAATTAATAAAAAGCACATCTGGGGGTGGTTCAGAAAATGTGCTCCAGATATTTAGCCTTCTAGTGATTCACCATTACCCACGTATACACCTCCCTGTACAGAGCGCCTGTATTTTGTCAAGTACTGCGGTAGGATGGTCTTCGACCTCGAGTAAAATCACTCTTCCAAGATGAGAACACAGGCTCCGAGAGATAAAGGAACTTCCCTGAGATGATACCTAAAAAACTCCAATGTCTCTGATTAGAAAGCATGTTTAATTTCCACTCTAAAATGTTGTCTCTAAAAAAGTAAAAGTTAATAAATCTCATCTTTCCATTTTCCTTTTGTCTTCATTTGGGTTTTACAGGAAAGTGATTCTGGAATCATGGAAAGTATGCAGGAAGTTTACTGGGGAAAGCCCCTGAAGTCAACACCTGAGAGAGAGTAAAAGAAGCAGAACTGGGTAAAAGGGGAAGTTGAACTCCAATGCAATCTCAACAAAGGCTTCAGCCCATTCCATGGGAGTTCTGGACTCAATGGACCCTTTGGAGTTGTTCTGCACTGAGGACAGACAAGCAGGTCTTTGTGCCCTCACATCAATTTGTCATTTGTAGTAATCAGAATTGAGCTCACAGAGAAGCCTGTAGAACTAACCTGCTCAAATATATGAATATTTCATCATCACTGCTTTATAGGAACCCAAAGAAAACTATCTTAAATGCAGCAATTATTTTAATAAACATTATTATTTGCAAGGCACTGTGATGGGTACTCTGGGGGAATACAAATTTATTTAAATCACATGTTTGATATCATGTAACTTAAATTTAAAGTAAAATGAACTATAGAGAAGTAAATTGTCTGTAAAATGGATATAATAATATCTGTCTCATAGGGTGGATCCGAGGATTTGAAAACCTGCCACAAAATAAATGCTACATAAGTATTTAGGTATTTTTCCCCCAACTACAATAGGTAGGAATGAAACGTTTTGCACAATACAATCGACAAAGTACAAATAAATATGTAGTAGGTGAGAAGCTATCACTTTAGCTGAGAAAATGTAATGAAGGAAAATGAATTTAGTTGAGTCTTCAAGAGGGGGTTGGAGTTTGGAAGGGAAAAATAATGGTGAGGAGAGGAATACATCCAAAGGATAACAAATAAGATGGACATGTAAAGCATAAAAGCTTAGAAATTTTTTTGACAGCCACTAAATGGACTAGTATGTCAAGAACTTAGGTGAAAGGTTAGGGACACTGCTAATGATTTTCAGTGTCCAGTTAGTTGTTGTGACTATTTAGAAGACTATAAAAAGTGAAATTTTTGAGCAAATTATAAGTATGAATAAAATTCTGTTTTATGAACATTAACCTGTGAACCACTGAAATTGAAAGAAACTGGAAGCAAAATTTTCTGTTTCTTGTTCCTGCCTCATACTAATCTATCTTTCCAGAGACTGTTCAAAGTGGTGTCCCTAGACCAGTAGCATCAGCATCACCTAGAGACTTACTGGAAATGTAGATTCCTGGGCTCCACCCCTGACCTTCTGAACTAGAAACTTTGTGGGCCCCAGCAGCCTTTGTTTTAATAAGCCCTCCAGGACTAGATTCTGATTCACATTCAAATTTGAGAATTACTGCTATAGTGTTTCTTCTGACTGGAGCATTTAGCCCATTTACATTCAGAGTGATTATTGATAGATATGAATTTAATGCCATTGTATTACCTGTAAAGTCATTGTTTCTGGAGATTTTCTTTCTAATCATTGTTTTTGGTTTTGTCTTTCCTGCTCAAAGAGTCCCCTTTAATATTTCTTACAGAGCTGGCTTAGGGGTCATGAACTCCCTTAGTTTTTGTCTGGCAAACTCTATCTTTCCTTCTATCCTGGATAGATTTTCTGTTTTTTTTTTTTTTTCCCCCAACTACAATAGCTGGAATGGATAAAGTATTTTCTGGATAAAGTATTCTTGGCTTTTCTGGATAAAGTCTTCTTGGCTGCATATTTTTCCCATTCAGCACACTGAATATATCATGCCACTCCCTTTGGAGAGGTGTGCTGTTAACCTTATTTGTCTTCCCTTGTGGGTTAGGGATTGCTTTTCCCTTGCAACTTTCAGGATTCTTTCCTTATCTCTGTATTTTGCAAATTTTACAATGAAATGTGTCTGTGTTGCCTGGCTTTTGTTGATTTTGATGGGAGTTCTCAGTGCCTCCTGGATTTGGATGTCTATTTCTATCTCCACATTAGGGAAGTTGTTAGCTATAGTGTTTCTGTAACACGTTTTTCTTCTGGAGCAAACATCCTTCGGGAATATCCTAAAGCAATCCTCCTCTCTACCTCTCAAGAGTGAGATTGCTGTCTACTAACATCGTTCCAGACTATCTCTGACCAAATGAGTCAGCACCCCAAGAGAGGAAAACTTTTCCTTTCTGCACTTTCAAGTTTTTTGCCTGGTCTCATAATTAAGTTGACACAAGACAGGTTAACAAGAGAAAAAACAAAAAACAAATTTTACTTTTGTATGTGCTCAGAAGGATATAAAACTCAAAGAACTGACCAAAGCAGGCAGCTTTTATACCTTTTAGACAAAGAAACAATTTGTGAAGTGCTGATAAGACAAAGAAGTTTCAGCTTGGTGTAGCAAGTTAATGAAATAACAGTATTTCTTTATACGGCTTCTCCACCCTGAGTTCCTATCTGTGGTAGTCAGGATGCCTTCTACCCTCCAGGAGGACACCTTTCACATGGGGGAATTTATTTCCTGATTTTAGGCAAAGGACGGTCAGAGTGTTCCTTTTCTAGTGGCTATTTCTTAAGCAACTTTAATTCAAGATAATCAATATGCCAGAGTAGCATATTTTGGGGTAGTCTACCCTGAACCCCATCAGTATTGAACTGTGCTATGTTGATATATGGATTAGATTGTTTTTAATTTTTTTCAGAAAATCTTGAATGCAAAGGTCCTTCTGTTTGTTTTACATGTGGAATTCCTCAGCACTGTGTCTATTTGACTAGAAGAGACAAACAATAATAATTAACAATAATAATAAATATTAATGTAATACTAATATCAGTATTATTTATTATTATTATTCCTCAGGAAAAAACCTCACAGGGTTTCAGAAATGGTTCATTGGTTAATATTTTGTTTTCATAAAAATTGTTTCAAGAGTCCTTTCCCATTACTCATGAAATTCTGGAATTGCTAATGAAAATACATATAAAACTACAGCAAAATCATGGCTCAAAATAATTAGAGCTTAGATATTGAGAAGGGGACTATGGTCAACACAAAATGGTCCTGAGTAGCTATTAACTAAGAAAGATCAATGTAATGGCCAAATACAGAACCTATTTGTGATTGTCTGGGGACCCTGGATCTTTTTAAATAAACAGATGGGAGGTTGAAAGAAACAGAATAAAGTGACAAAGGAGTGAACTTATGGTGTTGGGAAAATGAATAAAGTTTTCCGCCATAAGATGGCCAATGGGACTAAAACAAGCTCTGGTCTCTAGCTTAGAGACCCCTCTTCCCTGTTTGCCATAGGCACTAAAACCTGCCGCAGATATGGAAGCTTACAACCATCAATTAACCTTCCCCCCTTCATTCAGAGCTCAGATCTTTGGAGAAACGGTCTCCTCTGAGCCCAGTGGTGTTAAATAAATCCCCCATCCACCAAGATCTCTGAGTGCCACTTGGTTTTTCTGCCAGGGTTCCAGTCTGGTTCCGTAACAATGGTGGAGGAGGTCATCAAGAGGATGTGACCACTGGTTGACCTGTGAGCTACACTCAGGCAATCAGAGGCTTCTCAACTTCTCCTTGACCTTGGAATGTATGTTCTACACACCATTCCCACAGTGGGAGCCATCTTCAAGGATACAGTCTTGAAGGAGTAATGTGTTGTTGAAACCAAATGAATGGGAGTGACACCTTGAACTACACAAAGCAACGTCAAGGAGTGGCATGGCTGTAATAAACGCAGGATATTTTGCAGACATAGAAAAATCACATAAAAGCACAATGTCCTATGTATATAATCCATTCGTGCTTCAAGACGTTTTTATTTTGCTACCCAAACACAAATCTATTCCATAACTAATGCATTGACTATGTAAACAAGTTAACAGAGACTCAAGTTAGTCTTAAATATATAAGCATAAATTATGTATATTTCAGCTTGCCTATCCAGCTGTCTTCTCAGGGAGATATATGGAAATTTGTACTTCTGGTTTTTTGAGAACACTGATCTCCTGGATGTTTAAAAGAATGAACATGGTAACTCCTAAATCCCACCTTACCTCAAACTCTGTGTGTCTTCTTCAACAACATCTCCTCCCAATGACTTCTCTTTTGCTTACAGTGGTAGCCCTATTCCTCTCAAACTTGGAATCCGTAAACTTTTTTTTTATGTTTATCTATTTTATGTTTGTCTACTTGAGTGAGTGAGAGAGAGAGAGAGAGTGAGAGTGACTGCACATGCAACCTGGGGAGGAGCAGAGAGAGGGAGAGAGAGAGAAAGAGAGAGAGACAGAATACCAAGTAGGCTCTGCACTGTCAGCAAGAAGCCTGACATAGGGCTGGAACTCATGAACTGTGAGATCATGACCTGAGCCAAAATCTAGAGTCAGAGGCTTAACCAACTGAGCCAGCCAGGTGCCCCTCAAAGCCATTTTTAATCACTCTCTGTCTTCTACCCTAACCTTCAGCCTGTCAGAGCCTCCTGTTTCTGAAAGCTTACAGTTTCCCTAAAGCTACTTTATAGTTGTGCCTACGGTTATTCCTACCAGTTGTATTAAATATTTACTGGAATTCAGCCAATTTTGTTGTACTTATTACAGTTTTATTTTTTAATTTAAAAATTACATAAAACAATGAAACATGAATGTGAAAAAGACACATTGCCTCCATGAAAATTAAATTTAATGCTTTGCACATACCCCCCCACACCAAATGCCAGTATCATACTGTTTTGAGGACTATAGCTTTATAGCGTAACTTGAAATCATTAAGTTTAATGCTTCCTGCTTTGTTTTTCTTTCTTAGGATTTCTTTGACTACTATGTTTTGTGCTCCTGTATAAAATTTACAGGTGTATTTTCTACTTCTGTAAAAAACATCATTGAAATCCTGATAGGGATTGTATTAAATTTATGAATGGTTTTGGTAGAATTAACATTTTTACCATATTAATGCTTCCAATCCATGAACCTAAGATACCTTGCCATATACGTCTTCAATTTCTTTCATCAATGTCTTACAGTTTTTAGAGTAGAGATCTTCCACCTCCATAGTTAATTCCCTATTATTATGCTATTTTAAATAAGACTGATTACTTTCTTTTTCAGAAAATTCACTGTTAGTGTATAGGAATGCACCTGACTTCTGTATGTTAATTTTGTATCCTGCAACTTGATTACATCTAGCAGTTTTTGGGTCATTTGTAAAGAGAGACACTTTTACTTCTTTCTTTCCAATTCTGATACTTTTTTTTTCTTGCCTGACTGCTCTAGCTAGGACTTCTAGTACTATGCTGACTAGGAGTGGTGAGGGTAGACATCCTGTCTTGCTCCTAGCCTTACAGGAAAACTTTCAATCTTTTACCACTGAGTAAGATGATAGCTGTGGACTTGTCATATATGGCCTTTATCAAGTTGAGATATCTTCCTCTACACCTAATTTAAGAGTTTTTATCATGAAGGGATTCTGCATTTGTCAAATACTTCCTTGCATCTATTCAAATGAGCATGAGGAAAAAAAATTGTAAATCATTTATCCGATAAAGGATTATATCCAGAATAACATAAAGAACTCCTACAACTCAATAGGAAAAAAATTTTAAGAGCAAAGGACCTGAACAGATCTTTCTCCAAGGAAGATTTACAAAAGCCCAACAGGTACATGAAAAAATGCTCAACATCACTAGTCATTGGGGAAATGTGAATTAATACCACAATGAGAAATCACCTCACATCTCTTAGAATGGTCATTATCAAAAACACAAGATATAACAAATGCTGGCATAGATGTGGAGAAACAGGGACTCCTTGTGGACTGTTGGTGGGGGGATTGTCAATGGAATAGCCACTATGCAGAATAGTATGGAGGATCCTCAAAAAATGTAAACTACTGAGGTACCTGGGTGGCTCAGTCTTTTAAGCATGGGACTTCAGCTCAGGTCATGATCTCACAGTTCATGAGTTCAAGCCCCATATCGGGCTCTGGGCTGACACCTCAGAGCCTGGAGCCTGCTTCACATTCTGTCTCCCTTTCTCTCCGCCCCTCCCCAACCTGCGCACTCTCTCTCTCTCTCTCTCTCTCTCTAAAAAAATAAAATAAAAACATTAAAAAATGTTTTTTTAATTTAAACTACCATATAATCCAGCAGTTCCACTTCTGGGAATATATACAAAGGAAATGAAAACCCTAACTCAAAAAGATATCCGCCCCCCCCCCCCCCCGTTCATATCATTATTTATAATAGCCAAGACATGGAAACAACCTAAGTATCCACAGATGGGGCAATAAAGAAGTTGTGGTAGATTAGACAGATATTAGATAGATAGATAGATAGATAGATAGACAGGAAGGAAGGAAGGAAGGAAGGAAGGAAGGAAGGAAGGAAGGAAGGAAGGAAGAAGGAAGGAAAGAAGGAAGGAAGGAAGAAGGAAGGAAGGAAGGAAGGAAGGAAGGAAGGAAGGAAGGAAGGAAGGAAGGAAGGAAACAGTAATATCCATATTGGAATACTATTCATCCATAAAAACAAGGAAATCCATTTGTGACAACATATATGGACCTTTCACCTCAAGTGAAATAAGTCAGAGTAAAGACAAATGTTATATGATCTCACTTGTATATATACTCTTAAAACAATTTTTTTAAAAACTCAAACTCATAGAAAAATAGATCAGACTTGAGGTTACCAAAGGCAGAGACTGGGGGAGGAGGGCTTGGAGGAAGGTAGTCAAAAGGTACAAACTTCCAGTTATAAGATAAGTAAATACTAGGATGTAATGTATACCATGATGACTATACCTAACACTGCTGTGTGCTGTATGTAGCCAAGTTATTAAGAGAGTAAATCCTAATAGTTCTCATCACAAAGTTCTTTTCTTTATTCTTTTCTTTTTTTTTTTAATTTTTAACGTTTTATTTATTTTTGAGACAGGGAGAGACAGAGCATGAATAGGGGAGGGGTCAGAGAGAGGGAGACACAGAATCTGAAACAGGCTCCAGGCTCTGAGCTGTCAGCACAGAGCCCGACGCGGGGCTCGAACTCACGGACCGAGAGATCATGACCTGAGCTGAAGTTGGCTGCTCAACCAACTGAGCCACCCAGGTGCCCCTTTTCTTTTCTTTTTATTTCATTTATGTGAGAAGGTGGATGTTAGCTGAACCTACTATAGGAATCATTCACACTGTAAATTAAACCATCATGCTATACAGTTGAAATATATACAGTATGCATGTCTATTTCTCACTAAAATCGGGAGGTAAAAAAAAGAAAAAAAATTAGTTGCTCGAAAAACAACCAACAAATAGATCTACTCTTCAATTAGGTGGGAGACAGTTGTAAAAGACCGGAAAAATCATAACAATCTGGAAAGACTGTTCACATGGTATATCTTAATAAATGTGCTTAATATCTCATTAAAGTTAAAGAAACAAAATAAGAATTGTGATGTTTAATTAATATGTTTTGGCTGGAAATAACAGAAATTCTACTTGAAAGGCAAAATAATAATGGAATTATTGTTCTAACTAGCCGGAAGTCTTGAAGTAGAAAAGTTCCAGGGCTGTTTAATACAACAACTTAATCAAATCATCCTTTTTCCACCTTTCTATCCAACCGTTTACAGATTATTGGAACACTTCCTTCATTGAATCAAAGTGGCTGAAGCAGCTCAAGCAGCTCACCCTCATTAATCAATAGCCAAAGGCTGGAAAGCTACCCTGGGATAGCCCCTGGTTCTTAACCCTTTACGAACAAGGACATCTTTCAAAGAAGTTCTCTAGGTTTCTTTGTGTCTCATTGGCCAGGAGCTGGTTAAATACCTAGCACCATGTGCTGATAAGGAAGAAAATCACCCAATTCATTTGGGAAAGGGGAGAACACTAGGGGGAAAAAAATTAAGAAGCTCCTGGCAGTATGGAGAAGGAGAGTAACTGTTGGACAGGAATTCCACAGTATGTGCACCAGGTAGAATACGCATCATGGGTTAAAAAAGAGATGACAATGAGCACTCATACTGAAAGGAAGCTCTTTGCCCTACCTAAAAAGATTGGTAAATGAATATGCATTCATATGTACTCACTTAAAAATAAAAATGTTTGACTTACATATGCCCTGTCTTAACCCATCTACTGATCCTGAACAAAGCACCTAAGTCTCTAATATTCTTACTGTACTCAATGATAGTTTTTAGTGTAGGGAACACAGTCTCACATAGAGTATACAGTAAGTAGGTATTAAAAAAGTGATGATTTTACATATTTGCTACAACAGGAACTCAGTCAGTACTTATTGATTTACTACAGATGGGAAATGTTCTGTGTGACTATTAAGTGGCTTGCCCCTACTTTGAAATCATATCTAGTGCCAAACAAATTTCTGTTCTACTTCAGATGTTCAAGACTTTTTTTTTTTGCCTTTACGATGATTATTCCTGTTAATAATTGTGAAAACGAACAGTGGCAGGAAAGTACTGTGTGTTTCCAAACGATCTACTTTCACCCCTGGGGACAGGGAAAAACCACCATTCCCAGTACACTGGCATCCAGAAAAAGGCTCATGAAAAGGATGTCAACAGAAAACACTGGCCTTTGCGCCAGTCTGAGCTCCAAAAATCTTCTGGGATTTTGTGCAAATACCTGTTCACTCCTTCTTTCTCCCCATGTCATCTACAGATTGGAAGCAGAGGATCAATGGAAGACTCAAAGGCCCAAGGGCCAGACAGTATCATCATGTGCCAAATATCCTGTCAGAATATCCTCTTTTATTTTTCAGTTCACGAGATGCCGTGGTCATTACAGCAGTTAGCACCTACACACATATATAATACAAAACCAGGAATGGCTATAGCCACAGTTGTGAAGGACAGGATACTGGTTTTTAGCACATGTCTTTCCACTCACTTTTCTGAGAATTTGCCTTCCCTCCAACTTTTAATGTCTTACTTTGTGTATTTCACTTCAGACACCTAGAAACATTTATGTTGCTATGCTGAGAAAAGAATCCATGTGATATTTACAACCATTCTAAATTATAAAGAACTTAATTTGGTTGCACTTTTCCATGTGCATTTGCATTTTAAAAGGCCTACAGAAAGACCACAATGCTTGCACCTAGAGAATGAATCACTAATGGTTGAATTTCAATAATCAGAAAAAGAAAAAAAATATTACTATGCAAATTATACCATATAGGAAATAGCCTACTTCAATTAGAATTCCAGCCCTGAACAGAAATTAAGTTCACATTTTGATAAATTTCCCAAAATAACAACTAAGAAAAGGCAGTTGTTCTATTTACATCTCTTTCTCTACATGGTTCTCAATGCACACTTATTTATAGTATACTAACTAAAATTCTTTAAAACTGGGAAGTTTTTATTGTATTTATTGTTATATCTCATGAATTTTAAAATGTCTAAAATAGAGAAAGATAATTAAGGAAAGATTGCATACGATTTAATTGTGCAAATGAACAATATTCACTAACTGTGTAATGAACTTAGAATTGCTTTACTTATATTCAGACATGTTTATATCAATGTTAATTTTCTCCATTTTAGATTGTAAGCAATTTCAGGACAAGAATTTATACTTTATACATGTTGTGTGGTATCATGTATCAATTCCTTTTAGGATTGATTCTTACCATTTAGAATATGTGGTAAATTTTACACATGTAGTGAGGTTGAAATTCATACCCTACAATTAAGATGTTGTTGGGGAGGAAAATAATCCCTCTACCCTTAGACACGCTAGAAGAATTAAACTGGCATGAGATGGATTAACAGAAGAAGATCAAATTTAATTAAGTACATGCCAGGAATCCACATAGCCAGGCAAAATGAGATATGTATGTCATCTTGAACTAAGGAGAAGAGGGTAGGGGTCTGAGACTTCAAAAGGAAGGAAAGCAATTCATGGGAAGATGAAAAAGGCTAAATGTCTAGTCAACAAATGTTTGCTGGGCCATCCAGAAACAAGGGGACATAGAGAGGAATTTTAACAAAGAGACTTTGCTAAGTTCCTCCCTTGTCTACCACACCTAGTTCCTATTATGCTGTCATCATCTATGGTGATAGTTTTCTTCCTGGAGTAGTACTCTACAGTCTTTCAGGCATTAAGTGTGGAGATCAAAGTTTCTTCCTGAGTCTTTTGGGCCTTGGTTGTTTTTAGCTTGAAATAATCTGTATGCCAAAGCAGTGCATCTTGGAGTGACTTGCCCTTGGCCCCCCACAATGTCACAAAACAAATACAAAAAATGTAGCTCTTCTACTTCTCTAAGCTTCAACAACTTCCTGGTGGAACCTCATCCCTGCTGATGGAATGTGGGGGGTAGCAGAAGAGAAGAGGATTGAAGACTTAAATTTAAAATCAAAGTTAATTCAGTCTCTTCTAGTGTCAAATAACATTGTTTGAGTACATACTCCATCAACTCAAAGTTCAAATTTTCTTTAATGTTGATTCTCCTCTCCGAATGTCTTCCTGCTCCGTATTCCTTCAGAATCGGTGTCTGGTTCTACGGGACTGTTGGGATATTTTCACAGTACTGTGGGAGATGAGTAGCTGGTGGATTCTGACTCCCTCTGCCTTGAAGTTTATGAAAAATGTCCCTCTTCTTCCGGATAGAGGTAGCCCCATGCCAGAGCACATGGCTGGGATCTCAGTCTTGACTTGTCACCTAACCTGGCACCTTTGTGCAAATTTACCACAGTAGACAGCAGTAATAAACATCTCTCATTAGTTGAAAAATTACTTGTAAAAAGAGGTCCTCAGAACAATTTTCAAACATCCAGTTGTCAATCTGCTTAAGAGGCAATTTATGACGGCCAAGTGTTATAAAACAATAAAGCTGATTTTATTTTCATATTGTCCTGAGAAGGGAAGAGAGGGACATGGTATATGTCAATTACAAGTATTTGTCTGATGTTTTGTACATGGTTGACTTAGTGAAATTCCTAGATCTGATTTTGTTAAGTTTAGTTTGGCTTTCTTTAGATTCACTGCTGGACATGGTCCACAAGTTTGGGGCTCTTTTTGATTATGCCACTCCTGTGGAATTAGCTTGCTGACTTGTGCCTTCAAACTCATTATCTCAAGGCTGCAATATGGCTGCTGTAGCCCTAGTAATCATTTTCTCGCTCTCGACAGGAAGAAAGAGATAAAAGGAGAAAGGACAATGCCAGATGGGATGATCACTTTTACTAGGCAACTAAAGGTTTTTTCCAGAAAGTCTCCAGCTGAGTTCCCCTTACATCTCATTGGCCAGAATGGAGTCGCCTAGCTACCCTTAGTTGCTTTTCAAACTTTACCCTGGAGAACAGGTAAGGGAGAAAAGAGTTCAGGTGGGCTACTTAATTAGCTAGCCAACATTGTAGTCAAATAAATGGAAGATTTTAACATAAAACCAACAGTTTAGAAGATTTAGGACAGAAATGAGAAAACATATGGAAAATGAGATATCTGTCTTTAAATACTATATTTGAAAGGCTGCCATGTGGAAGAAAGCTCAAACGTTGTATGAAGCTCCCTGAAGCAGAAACAATAGGGGGAAGTTAGACATCACAGATGTTGGCTCAATATGCAAGAATTTTCTAATGATTAGAACTATTCAAGAGGAAATGGGATTTTTATAAAGTAGAGAGCACCCTATTACTTCACAACCATTTCTCAAAAATATATTCAAGAAATTCCTCTAATGGATCTCTTCCAAGCTTAAGATTATAGGTTTTAATTGACTACAATTAAAGTACACAATAGATAAAATAATTGCTTGATGTATGTTTACTCTATCTTTGACACTGCATTTTATGCTTTACATGCATAATCTCATTTTCTACCACAACAACTCTATGAGATAAGCACTATCATTTCTCCCATGTGAAGAAACTAAGACATAAATGAGTAATATACTTTGCTCAAGGTCACAAAGCTGAGGTGGGAGCCTAAGTAATATGATTTCAGAAGTCATACTCCTTCTGACAACAATCTCTTGGATTTAAAGCCAATCCCACAATTTTGAGAAAGTAAGAAATAAAATACAAATCCCTCATTTAGCTAAATGGCAGATTTGTACCTCACTCACTTCCAGTTACCTATAACAATAAAGCCAAGTCTCTGAATACTCCATTCTGGCATACTAACTAACATCCCTATCTTCATTTTCATAGCTCCACTTAGATCATCGTTCTTCTAGAACCCAGTCAAACAATTAGAGATTCTGTCCTGGTGGGTTAACTTGACTTCTCCTCAGTGTTTTCCTCTTGGAAAATTGTCCTGTGGGAATGACTGTCCCTCACTGTTTCTGTGTAATTACTTTGGAGTAAAGATCTTGACCAATGAAAATATTTTCAGAGAAGAATGCAGCTCCCAGAGTAACCTGGGAATAGGTTCAACAACCTGGCTGTTCCCTCTCCCAATTTCAAATGCCCACCATGGCTGAAACAAGGTAGATACTGACTGAAACACTGGAAAATGAGGAATGAATTCATAGACATTAATTGCCACAGCTTTTTTTTGAACCCATAGCCTCACACATATAAACCTTCTAATCATTTTTTCTTGACTATATACTAGTGTAGAAATAATAGACTATTCTGCACACCTTTGGTAAAAACAAAACTATTTGTTTTCCTACAATAGGGTTAATTCTGTAGTATCACTAGAGAATAATTCTACACCAAGAACTACCATGCTGGGATCATGTAAGCAAAACAGATAATGTAGGATGCCCACCTGAAAACTGATGCCCTCCTGAAAGCTGGACCCAATCTTCCACAACCACATGCACGAACATTAGAAGAACTCCATGTTCAGAAACTAAGAAGTAAACATAGTTTTTTTAATTTCTAAATAAGAGGTAAAGGTTAAAATGAAGACAATGGCAAACAGATTCCCTAAGTTTAACAAGAGATCAGTAAGAACAGAAGATTGGCATTCCCAAAATATAAAAGAGTTCGACCAAATGCCTCACAACAAGATGGAAAGCAACCATAACGCAGCCACATCTCTTGAATTCAACAGTATTTGATGGTAACAATGCCCCTCTTCTAACACTGATACCACTGACATTCCCAATATGTCCATATATTTCGCTATTACATTTGAATATTTCTGAAAATAAGTATACTGAAAGAGAAATGCATTCTTGCAAGAGGAAGCTTATCCTTATGACTTACAGCAACGATTATAGATGTCAAACTCATATCCTTAAAATAAGTACAGGAAAAATTATGGATAGTGTTATTTAGAAATGAATACCAATGTGAATGCATAAAAATATAGTTGTTGGATCATTCTGCTTTTTGGCATCAGAAAGGAACACAAAATGAACTGAACATGTAGTTTATTTCTGCAAGATTGCAATAAAATTTAAAAAATAAATTTGCCAACTGATGATGTGGTTTAAAAGTCAGTGCTTAAATGCCAACCAAAATCAAGTGCCCTTGACACTTAAGACAGGCTCACATGTTCTCTAGTTTCTGGGTGCAATACCAACAAAGTAGATGAGGCACATCAAGGACACCTAAGATCCTAAAAACATTCAGGTTGACAGCTGAGAAATTATGGCGAACCCATCGTTTTAATGTACAGCCATCAGAAATAAGGTGTTTCACATAGAATTAAAACTGTCTGCTATCAGTTATGCAAAAACAACAGGTTGTAACTAGGGATTCAAGCAAAGAAACAACTATTTATGTGCATAAAATGGAAAGGTCTGTAGATTATGAATCCATCTCTACAGTGACATCCTCAACCTTAGAATTTTCAAGCCGTTAGCAAACTTCTGGTACAACCTCAACTTTCAGACATTAAGGAAACTGGTTAGCCAAAGAAGCCAAGTGAATTATTTAAGGTTAGCCATCTGATTGATGACAAATCTAGAATGAGATACAGTCCAATTTGCCAATGTTTCTCTTACCCATGAGGGAGACTTTTTCCCCCAATCACAGAATGGGAACAGGAGGCGGGTAGGGGAAGGGCTAATTAATTTCCCTTCAACATCACCATCATTCTAATCCACAATACAATAGAGCATTGCTAGTACAAAGAGGAACATAAAAAGGTAAAAGGTGTAATATCTCTCCTCAAGAAGCTTATATTTTAATTGGGGAACTGATGATTCCATGGAGGGAAAATATTGCTTTTTTAGAGATTAGAAGGCTGCAGTCTTTAACAATACGGAACACCCTAAGATCTCAAATCTCCTCTCCCTCCTAGCTTTCAATGACACTGATTCTATTGTATCTGCTGCTTTAATCCTTCTTTATTTTTTAAACATACTTTTGTTGTAAAATGTTATAATACAAAAGAATAAGGAATAATCAGTCTTATAACAAATATCTTTTTCTGTCATGCATCTCAAGATTCAGAAGTTTCTTATGATATTCTTCCTATGATCCTTCCCAGAGGTTTTGTATATAACTTTTTGTCATCATTATATATACATATATGCACATAGTATATGGTTAAGTTTTATATATTTTGGACTTTACAAATGGTAATGCTTTATTTATATACTTCTATGATTAGAATATTTATTCAACTTTATGTTTTCAAGATTCAACCATGTCTGCCAGTGAACTATATAGCTCACTTATTTCCCTGTTGTGTGTAATTATGTTGTTTGAATATGACACAGGGCATATATTCATCTTAGAATGGGCTTTTAAGTAGGCTCTGTTTCAGTGTTTTACTTTTTTTAATTTTACTTTTACAAACAATGGTCACTATTTTAGAGATAGACTGTTGCACATATACAGGAATACCTTTTGGGGGTGTGCAATGTAATATGATAATGTTTTCCTAAATGGTTATGCCCATATATTCCCATAATCAGTGAGTAAGAGTTCCTATGTCTCAGTATCCTTCGGTTCTCTGTAGCATCTGAGTTTTTAAATTTTGTCTACCTAGTTAGTGTGAATTGTATCATGGTGTGGTTTTAATTTGCATTTCCCAGTTTATTGATATTGAGCATCTTTTTATATGCTTATTAGCCATTCAGGTTTTCTCTTCTATGAAATGCAAGCTCATGTCTTTCACCCATTTTTCTATTTGGTTGTTTTTCATTTATTTTATTGATTTGTAGCAACGTTATTCTCAAAATTAATGATTCATTGACTATATGTGCTGTAAATACCTTCTCCCAGATTTAACTTGCCTTTACAGTTTTCTACATTGTCTTTTGATAAATGGAATGTTCAATTTTAATGTAATTATATTTATTATCTTTTCACTTATGGTTAGTGATTTTTGTGTCTTGTTTATGAAATCTTTCCCTACAATGAAGTCATGAGAAAAGTGACCCATTCCTCAGACCCTATTTAATTCTAGTTCTTTTTTTTTTAATTTTTTTAACGTTTATTTGTTTTTGAGACAGAGAAAGAGCATGAACGGGGGAGGGTCAGAGAGAGAGGGAGACACAGAATCCAAAGCAGGCTCCAGGCTCTGAGCTGTCAGCACAGAGCCTGACACGGGGCTTGAACTCACAGACCGCGAGATCATGACCTGAGCCGAAGTCGGACGCTTAACCGACTGGGCCACCCAGGTGCCCCTAATTCTAGTTCTTATTAAGCCCTGCCAAATGCAACAGCATTCCAAATAACCTGTGACTCCACCAATCTCTGTTCCTAAATCTATATTCCAAACTGTAGCTAGCTGTATGTCTCACACAATACAACCCAGGAAGGAACCCTTCCTACCTGGCTGGTCCTAGGTCTTTTGCCCCCTCAGATTCACACCTTCCCTTCCCTCCTAGATCTGAATGGTAGGTGAGGTGACAGCTGACTCCTTAAGAGCATTCTCCAGGCTTCTGCTGTTTTTCCGTTGGGAAACAGTGGCCAGGGAGCGGAGGATTCTTTTTCCCCCTAACCCTGCCCTAATGACTTAGCAACTCAGGCAACAGCTGCATTCCCTCCCAGCCAAGTCAGGCTCAAATGGACCCAGCTTCCACCAGTAATTCTGGGTCACCAGGACCCAGCAACATCACTGCTTTCCTTTGTGCCCTCAACCTAGGGGACGCATGGCTTCCTGCTACGATACTATCTATCTTACTATCCCTTGTTAGGCTTTCAACTCCTCCATTACCACTGGAGATTGAGTCCCTCCTGATGGAAATACTTGAAATGTGTTCTGGGTTTGGACACCAAGTGATGCTGTCCTCATAATCCACATTCTAATCTTCTCACATTTCTTCTAAGACCCTTCAGAACTCAGCCTTGTTTCCCTCTCCAACTTTATCCTCTGCCCTTACAGTTTGTGATACAGAAAAGCCAAACTTCATTTGGTTTTTTGGTTTTGAATAATTCCTTGGCTGCTCTGCCTGGAAGATGCCACCTCTACCACCACCACCACTATCCCACCTTTTCTCATCTTGGGAAAACTGCTCACTCTTCAAAGCTCTGCTCATGCCATTGTAAATCCATCTCTACACGTCAATCAAAGAGAAGTAATCAATTCTTCTTCTATAAGAACACATAAGTGCTGTTCTGAATTATACAGGGAGGAGGAGGAGTTATAGCATAACAGTTAAGCACATTGACGCTTGAACCAGGTTTTCACTGGTTCAAATCCCAGCTCTTCTGTTAAGAGCTATACCGTCTCCAGGTAGTTACTTGACCTCTGTGAACTTCACCTAGGTATTTCAGAAAATGCTGAAAATAACAGTACATACTTTATGAATTGCTATCAGCATTTAATGAGCTAACACATTCAGGCATTAAACAAATGGCTACCTATTTGTACATTGTCTTGTATTTTTGGTTTAAATGCCCCTGCACATTTTTATGAGTATATCCATGCGCTCCTTGAGAATAGGGACCACAGTCTTTTGTTTTCTTGCTCTTTTGCTTAGCAGCCCTTTAACTTGGTGCTTTGCCTTTCACCTAATGAATGTTCTATAAATATTTGTTGAACAGTGCAAGTCTGTTCCAACTGGGTAGGGCAGGGAGGCTAGAGGGCAAGAAGCATTCTCCTCTCACCACTTGTATCTCCCACTTGTCACAATCTTTTCAGAGAGTTTATCTCTCCCTTCTTACACATCCAGTCTCTCAGCTCTCAAATACATTTAAACAGTAAAAAACAAAATCTGACAATATACCCATTTACCTTTCCGAAGTAGTAACAAGCATGAGATTTGCTATTATCGGTCTGTGAAATCTTCACTCTCCTAAAGATACACAGGAACATCATTTACAAACACATGCTAGCCTCAGAAACTAAGGGAGGATCTTTTTTTCCTTTCAAATGTTATCAGCAGGGAGTGAGAAACTCAGCAGGAGCTCACATCCCTGGTGATACACCCGGTGCAAAGGGGAGAACCAAGCTGAGGCTTTTACGACAAGAAAGTGATGCATTTGGCAGAGGTTATATAAGAAAGGTCACCTGAAGAGCAAGGCACTTCAAGGGCAATCCAGATGACCAGTCTCTAAAAGCCACTACCCGGACCGGATCTACTGAATAGCAAACCTCTCAGCACAATAACCCAGATTGTATAAATACTTTACGAGTGTTTCTTACAATTGGAAGTGAGGGGGAGCTAATAACTGAATTCTTAGATACATAAAATTAGGGATGACTTCTTCCACTAATCAAAAATTTATATCCTTAAAATAGGTAGTATATAATTCCTCAAGAATTCGAAGCAACAATTGTATCTACCAGGCATCTATTAGACTGGCAAGACACTAGAGGTGTTTTAGACTTAACAACATAGGGAAAGAAATTATCCAAGTTAGGGCTAATATAGTCAGATTTTGCTAGTTCTAAAAAAATGCCTAAGAGGAGTCTCAGCTCTTTAGGTACACCTTGGAGTACCGGAACATCTTCTTTCTTCTAACGTTCTGTCAGGTACAGCAAGTGCCAAAATAAATCATTACCTTGCTGTTGGCAAAACAAACAAACAACAAAACAAAAACAAAAACAAAACGAAAAAAAACCAACACCAACTTAGCGTGTTGTACTACTATAAATCTTGCTAAAGTTAGGAGATTAAATATGAAAAGAACCCATATTCCTTCACTTATAGCTTTTGCATATTATATTCTTTGTAGAATTGATGTTGATAAAATTCATTGCAATTAAAAAGAAGGAAATGAAACAGCCAAGCCAGCATAGGACTTATATCAATATTACTGACCAGCAAGTTTCCCAGCATCAGTAAACTTCTATGGAAAATTAATTTCATGCTTGTCTGCTCTGGTAAAACCCCTTACTGAGTTGTTATAAAAAGAGAAAATTGAGATCAGCTGTGGGAATACCAAAAAGAGTTGATGCAGCTAAAAAGAATTGTCATGTTTACATATTTTATTGCCTTAGGGCCCATACCCACCTAGAACCTTGAGTAAGGTTGCCTGTCTGCTGACATCAGAGCTCAAAAGTATTGCCAACACAGGTCCTCACAAAAATTCTAGAAAAATGCATGTATCCCCAGAGTAAATAATAATAATAATAATAATAATAATAATAATAATAATAATAGATGAATCCATTTAAAGAACAGGTAGATAAAATTTTTCTGGGGGAATTAGCCAATCATTGGCAAATCTGAAGAATGTTTACTGTACAGGGCTCATAATTCTATCCTCTGCTATTTCTGTTTGCTGTAATTTGTTTCACAAGACTACTCCCAGGGTCCATTCGTTTAGGTTAGGAGCCACACAAATTTTCAAAATCTGTAGGAAAAATTCTTAGCAGAAATTAAACGCGTTATTTTGTTTGTCTTAGGAAGCAATTTGTTTCAAGGTGAAATTTCAAAACATTCACCCTCCAAATGGTTTCACATTTTTTGTTATCACGCATCTGAAAACAGCTTGGGCATGACATACCACACCTTCTGCTCTTCTAAATAAGACTGAGGAACAGATGGCTGCTGACCTTTATCTCCAATCACATTCTGCCTGCCTGCGTATTATCTTATTTGTAAAAATTAATCTTCTTACCTTCCAATATTTTTCAGATTGGAACAGCTGATTCAAGAGCCTATCACTAATCAACATAATTATTACAAAGCTTGACACACAGGGATGTGTGACTTCTTGTTTAGGAAATAAACTTTTCGGTATTTTTAATAATCAAACCCCCCCCAGCTGGAGACATAAAACACTAGCATATTTGCAAAAACAGCATGTACACCCTAAAATGCTCTGGTACATTTATCAGACAAATGGGCAGATCCTTCAAATATCAGTGTATAAAACCAATTTTCAAGGGTGCAGGTCCAAGAAAAATTTGCGACTGGGGAAAGAAAAAAGTATTATCTTATTCTAAAATATTGAATTATTCATCAGAAAAGAAAGGCACTCTTCTGAAAACCCTCTGTGATATACACCATTTCTTTGGCAATTAAGCATATATTTTATGAGGATGGAATGGGTGTGCTTCAGGGGCAATATTTCTAAGAACTTAGGGCAGAGTTAGGGCAACGGTAACTGTATGCTTACTCAATAGGTTACAAATTCTTTAACACACGTTTGCTCACTTCATCTCCACATGTTAGGTGGTAGATATTGTATATACTCTGGTAGGTAGTCATTGATAAGACAAATATTTGTTTAAAAATTTGCAGTGATAATCCATATGTTTCAGAAGGCATTTTTTAGAACTAAATATGTGACAATATCCATACTCATACCTTGTATTTGAAGACTCAAGTATCATGTGGCACATTCAGAAGATGTACAAAATGATAGTGTAACATTTCAAGAAAATTACTGCCCAAGAATTGTGTGACTGTTTAACATATTTTGTCAAGTAAATTTTGTGGTAAGGAAATAATCTTTCCTGAATTAATGCTAACTACTGTTATATAAATGGCTACTGGGAAAGGACTCAAGTTTTTGCTCTCTTTTTATTAAAAAAAAAAAAAAGTAAATCAGTCTAAAAAAAAAGACCCTATCTTTTTAAAAACAAAAAGTCACCTTTTTTTATGTTTTTCACAGCTGTTTTCATTTTTTTAATGCTGGCATCATTATCCTGATATTTTCTACTTGAAAAGAAAGCAAATTTTCATGGTGAATATTGCTGTAGAAATTAAATCTCTTGTGAGTGTACCTACAGATTCAAGTCAGTATGACAATTTACAAATAACATGAAGTGTTACTCACTGTATGGGAGGCTGTTGGAACTTTTTATTTGATCCCCAAAGTAATTAAAATAATGGGGATGATAAGGTCAGAGTCTGGAATTCTAACTGCATGAGTTTTCATGAGAATTGACTACAAATATTCAAATATTCTTTGAAAAAGAAATTATAATTGTTCACCTATCTTGGCTTATTAATAGCTTAAAGCAAAACCCAACAATTCAAGCAGCAATTATATATATTAAAAAATGAGAACATTAGTATTTGCCTACAGTATTACTGAGAAATGAGTACTAGTTCATCATGAAAATGAGCAAGGGTATGGTCAAGATAATACTTTTATGAGTAAATTTTATTTAAATGCCTTTTTAAAAATCTAGGGTTCTCAAGACATGACTCAACACATCTATTTAACACATGTTTAATGCCTTGCAAGGCAAAAAGCATGTAAATCCTTTATTTATTTAGGATTTTATTTATTAGGATAATAATATTTATTTATTTATTTATTTATTTATTGGGATAATAAATTTAATTATTTATTTATTTATTTATTAGGATAATAAATAATATCCTTTATTTATTAGGATATTTAGTATATCCTAAATACTTATTTTTAAAACTTTGTAAATGTAATTGATACTAAGCTATTTTAAATGAGTATATTTTATGAATGGCGACTACTATTACACTCATTTGTTTTTAATGTTTATTTTTGGGGGTGGGGGAGGAGGGGAAGGGAGGGGAAGGGGACAGAAACGGAGGGAGACAGAGAATCCCAAGCAGGCTCTGTGCTGTTAGTGCAGAGCCCAGCGTGGGTCTCAAATTCACAAACCATGAGATCATGACCTGAGCCAAAATCAAAGGTCAGACACTTAACCGACTGAGGCACCCAAGAGCCATGATAACCAAATGTCTTAAATGAAAGACATTATTATGGGTGTATAAAGAGAGTAATAAAAACATACATTGTAAAATTAATGAATTTTAGCCCTAGAGGTTTGAGACTTTTCAAATTTCTTCCAAAATATATCTGAAAGTATGACATGTACTCCAGCATATTTGAGGAACTAATCCAAATGAGCCAAGGCAATTCCAATTTCTTTTAAGACACACAATTTATTTTAAAATGTGGTAATATATTTATCTATTATTATTCAGATAATGTGTCTTTCTCCAAACCTTTAAGTAAAACTGTGCTCCAGAAATTATGCCTATATTAATACCATGGATTTGTTTAAACCCTTGTAGTCACAGAACCCCAAAGTCCTGGTGTATGGGTATCTCTGAATAAAAAGCATAGATTTGGTCCAATCTCCACCCAGACCCACAAGATTAAGTTGAACTTGACCAAGGCCAGCAGTTATGCAATCGTAAAGTTACAACAAGGATTCTTTTAACATTTTTTTAACGTTTATTTATTTTTGAGACAGAGAGAGACAAAGCATGAATGTGGGAGGGTCAGAGAGAGGGAGACACAGAATCTGAAACAGGCTCCAGGCTCTGAGCTGTCAGCACAGAGCCCGACGCAGGGCTTGAACTCACAGACCACGAGATCATGACCTGAGCCGAAGTCAGCCACTTAACCGACTGAGCCACCCAGGCGCCCCATCAAGGATTCTGTTTGTTAACTCCCAGTCTATTTCTCGGTCTTCTATTCCACCCTTTGCCCCACCAGGTCAGTATTTGTGGCTATAATTCAGGAAATATGATTTCTACTTCCAGTTTTACCTGGACACCCATTTATAACACAGCTTGCTGTTAAATAAATCCAGATATTATGTAAAGTTAAAAACCAATCCCATCAACATCCTCCTCAGAAAGAACAATAAAAATAACAACAAAAACACACGTAGGAAAATCATATGTATCCTAAACAGTTGTTCCCACCATAACCCTATGAGGACATTACTATCAATATCCCCATTTTTGCAAATGAGGAAAATTGAGACTTTGAAGATTGGAAATAAAATAGTACAAGTAATTAGAAGGCAGTAGACACAGGATTTAAACTGAAGCCATTTGACTGCAGAGAGTATACTCTTAATCATTATTCTCTAATCCTTGGAAAACAAAAACAGATGGTTAACACATGAAGATTATCCCATTATGTATCATGAATGATTAGTTCACCAACTAAAAATCATGAACAGTTCAGAAGCATTGTCACTGGCTATCACAATGTAATCAACATGGAAACTCAGACACTTGGAAGATTGAGAAATTTAAATTAAAAAAAAAAGAAAGAAAGAAATGCAGACATAGGATGAAAGGAGTTAGGCAGACTGAAATAGTGGCAGGGCTTCAAGTAGCAAAGGTTGTGGTAAAAAAACAAGTTGCAAAGAGATGGAGCATGGAGGTGAGATTAGAAGCATCAGGGCCATGAGCATTAGACCCTGTAGCAAGAAAAATGGTGAATGAAAAGTCAGAAAAAGGTACCTATTTCTGGAGTGAAGTAATGCATGGCGGGGTAGGGTTGGAAGAGACATGTGAATTGCTGGGAGATAGGAAGAGGAGAGGGAGGGAGCAGAGGGTAACAGTTCACTCATGTCACATAAAGATAGTTAAAATCCAAGTCAGTAGGTATGAAGCTCTTTAACAACAAGAGCTATGGCAATACCCAGGTCTATGGTTCTGAGCCTGCAAAGTTGAAGGTGTGGGTTATATCCCATCAGAAGAAATACTGGGAAAGGCATAGAAAACTGGCCCACACGAAATGCATGAATATCTGAGTTTTCTTTGAATTGCTTTTAATAACTTTATAATTAGGGATCTCTCATAAAAATTACAGTGTTTTCTTTATTTAAACCATAATCTTTGGCAACCCTGGGCCCTGTAGACAGAGTAGGCCTCTTCAGGTTACTAGAGGACACACTATTCCTAAGTCAACATCAATGCCAAGGTGATCTTCTAAAAAATGCATATATATATATATTTTTAACACCCTTATACCTTAAATAATTCAAAAGTCAAACTCTAGCAAGCTTTTTATGGCCTGACTTCTGTCTACTTTCTCATGTGCACCTCCACCAAGAGAAATTACTTACAGAGCCTTGAGAGCACAATGCTCTTGTAACCTGCACACCTTTGTTCTACACCCTTTACCTGACTCCTTCACATCCTTTGAGGTCAGGAACCACTTCCCCAAGGATTCCTTCCATTACTTTAGTTAGTACTTTTGTAAGTGGTAACATTAGTCTCATCTGCAATTATCAGCTATATGATAATTTTCCCCAAATCTTTACTTCCAACCCAAAGCGCTCCTTTTATACCATTTATGTTCTATATCCTTATTTGTAACTTCTATGTTCATAGTTCCAATTTGTCTACTTGGATGTGCCTCAGCCATGTAAGAACCTAAACTCCTCATGTCCTCAAGCCTCTACCTATTTTAATAAATGTTTCAGATCTCAAGTAAGAAACCCGGGGGTTATCCTTGACACCATCTACGGTTGACCAGAAGACAAGTGCTCACAGATCCCCAAGTGGGGCTACACTTTTAAATCTATCCCCATATTTACACCGAGCCCATAATTCCCAAGACCAGTAATGGAGTATATCAGGAATACCATGATAGAACCACTGCTGGAGACAAGTGGCTCTTGAGATGGCCAACTTTAGCTTGAGGACTCCCTAATAACTTTGTAGCAATTCCATTAGACTCTGTGGTAATCTAGAACACATTCACATAACTTTCTCCCTCTCTCCTTCACTTGGGGGTTAGACTGGCCTCATGATCTGATGCCTCTCCCATTTTTATCTCTTTTCTCTTACAAAGGTCCTTCCACTGATAAAATTTTTTTCATGTTCAATCCCATGCTTGAATGCTGCTTCTTGGAGTATTTGGACTAATACACTATCTTCTCCCTCGTACAGTTGATCCTTTTTACTAAATATGTCCTAAATTTATTCTCATTGCCATTAATATGGTAGACCAGGCCAGCAGCAGCTTTTGTCTAGTTTTTTTTTTTTTTTTAATATAGCAGCTTTATTGAGAAAAAGTGAATATACCACACTCTTCACTCATTTAAAGTGTACAAACCAGTGATTTGTAGTATATTACCAGAACTGTCAATCTATCAGCACAGCCAATTTTAGAACATTTTCTTCACCCCCAAAAAGAAACCTCATACACAGCAGTCACTCCCTATTTCCTCCGAATACCGTCAGCCCAAGGGCAACCACTAACCTACTTTCTATCTCTATAGATCTGCTTATTCTGTACATTCCATATAAATGGAATCAGATGATATGTGGTCTTTTGTGACTGACCACTTTTACTTTGCATGTTTTCAAACTCCACATACCTTGTAGCATATATCAATATTTTATTTCTTTTTACTGCTGAATAATCTTTCATGTATGGATATACCACATTTCCTTTGTTCATCAACAGAACTAAATGGGTTGTTTCCACTCAGGGGCTATTTGAGTAATGCTGCTCTGAATATTCATGTACAAGTTTTTGTGGGGACCTATCTTTTCATTTCCCTTGGACATAAATCTAGAAGTGGGATTGCTGTGTTATAAAGTAATTCTATGTTTAACCTTTTGAGGAACTGTTTTTCTATAATGCCTGTACAATATCACATTTGTACCAGCGGATAGTTTAAAGATTTCCATTTCATATCCTTACCAATAGTTATGATTACCATTTTCTTAAATTACATCTATCCTAGTGGATGTGAAGTGGTATCTCATGGTTTTGATTTGCATTTTCTTCTGATGGCTAATGGCACTGAACATCTTTTGATGTACTTGATGGCTATTTACGTATCTTTTTTGGAGAAATGTCTATTCACAAGACCCTTTTCTTAGTGCGCCTGGGTCACTTAGTGGATTAAGTATCTGACTCCGGATTTTGGCTCAGGTCATGATCTCATGGTGGTGAGTTCAAGGCCCACATTGGGCTCTGTGCTGACTGCATGGATCCTGCTTGGGATTCTCTCCCTCCCCCTCTCTCTCTGAACTTCCCTTGCTCACATTCTCTCTCTCTCTCTCAAAATAAATAAAAATAAACATTTTTTTAAAAGACGCTTTTCTCACTTATTTTTTAAAATTTTTTAAATGTTTATTTTTGAGAGAGAGAGCGAGCATGCAAATAGGGGAAGGGCAGAGAGAGAGAGAGAGGGAAACACAGAATCTGAAGCAGGCTCCAGGCTCCATGCTGTCAGTACAGAGCCCAACACAAGGCTAGAACTCACAGACCACAAGACCATAACCTGAGCGTTAAATATGACGCTTAACCGCCTGAGGCACCCAGGCACCCGGGCACCCCTGTCATTTTTATTTGCCTTTACGTTATTGAGTTGCCAGAGTTTTTTACATGTGCTAGATACACCTTACTTATGACACACATGATTTGTAATAGTTTCTCTCATTCTGCTGGCTATATCGTTATTTTCGTGGTGGGGTCCTTTGAGACGCAAAAGTTTTACATTTTGAAAAAGTCCCATTTGCCTTTTGTTTCTTTGTTGCCTGTGCTTTCAGTGCCATATAAAGAAATTTTTGCTAATCCAAGGACACAAAAATTTAAGCCGATGTTTTCTTCTAAGAATTTTAGAGTTTTAGCTCTTACATTTCGTCCTTACTTTAATTTTTACATATGGTGTCAGGAAGGAGTCCAGCTTCATCCTTTTGCGTGTGAGTATCCAGTAAACTTGGCACCATTTGTTGAAGACTCTTCTTTCACTTACCGAATTGTCTTAGCATCCTTGCTGAGCATCAGTAAGCCGTAAATACGATAGCCTGTTTCTGCACTTTCCCTACTAATCTACATGCCCGTCTTTATGTCAGTCTCACACAATTTTGCTTGCTCTAACTTTGTGTAAATGTTGAAATCAGATAGTATGAATTCCAAATGTTTTCTTTAAAAAAATGATTGGGTTATTCTGAGTCCCTTGAATTTCTATATAAATCTTAGTATAAGCTTGTCAATTTCTGCAAAAAAAAAAAAAAGCTCAGATCTTAATAAGAACGATGTTGAAACTGTAAACTAATTTGAAGGGTACTGTGATCCTAATGGTATCACATCTCCCAATACATAAATATGCAATGTCTTTCCATTTATTTAGGCCTTCTTTAATTTCTTTCAAGATATTTTATAGTTTTCATGGTATTAATTTCATACTTTTCATTATTCATAAGTAGTTTATCTTTTTTGATGCTGTTGTAAATAACATTGTTTTTTAAAGTTTATTTTTGAGTTGTCCATTGAGTTGTTCACAGAAATACACTTAATTTTTGTAAAATGAACTTTTGTCCCATAACATTGCAAAACTCATTTATTAGTTCTAAATTTTTTTTTTTTTAGATTTGGCCCAGATTGTTGCAACAGCATTTAATTTTGTCTATAGTTTTGCTTCTGTCCAATCCATTGTTTAGAGCACATCCAGTAATCCTATAAAAATATGTGTCTGAACCTATAGTGCCCCCACTCAGAAGTCTTTAGTCACTCTCCATTGAACTGAGGATAAAGTCTAAACATTTTCCAATATGATTTACAAGGTTTGGCTCCTGAACATAGTTATCAGATACTAATTTCTACTTTGCAGGCTTATATCTTGCCATTGCATTTCTTGCACTCTATATACCAGCCATACTGATTTTATTTCAGTATGGCTGAATCCAGCAGACAGCTGTGTGAATTTGTTTGGCCACTTGTACACAATATAGAAGAACTGTGTTTCTTCTCTGAATGGCGGTTTCCTCAATGGTATGCAGAACGCGAATTGCCATTTTCTCGCGTTGTTAGAGAAGCAAATGAGGTCCCACCTGAAAGCATCTAACACAGTTGCAGGCACAGCGCTCCATTTCAATAACTGTGGCTTTCCTTCTCTTCCCTTCATCCTTCACCATATTAGAAAATAAGCATACCCTACTCTGAACAAGAGAAGCACAACCTCCTATTGTTGTGAGTAAAAAACAAACAACCCCCCCCCAAACCCACCATGTTTTCTTTTTCCTCCAAGGCTTGCAACATGTTGCTTCTTCTATGCAGAGCACTATTTTTTCTTCTTCTTCTTCACCTGCTATATCCTTTTTTATTTTCCAAGGCTCTGACAAATATGGTTTCTGTTAACCCTCAATTAGTCTTGAACAGGAAATCTAGTTTCTGTCACATCATAAATCTCCTACTAAAGATCTTATTCCTTCTAATTTTTCTTATTGTAATTGTCTGTTTTTCATGGAAAAATTTTAACTTCATTACTGTTTCACTTTCATAATTAAATTATTCAACAAATATTGTAGATACATGGGTACATAAGAAATTTGTTGCTTTCAGACTCACAGAGTTTACAATCTAATATGTTGACAATTAATCAAAATAAATGATTGAAAACTTTAATAAAGCTATAAAGAAAACAAGTTACTAGAAGCAAAAACAAAACATCTTTTTAGTTAGGTTCATTGTTATATTTCTAGCAATGTGGCTGGTCCTGTCATATAGCAGGAGGGCTACATTTATTGATTGAATGTATGAAGCACAGAAAGCAGAAAAAAAAGAAAACTGAGGACACTAACAGGACATTATGAAAAACAAAAACACAGACACCTAAAGATAGGGGATGAGAAAAAGATTATTAGTGTATTTTTCATTTAGACTCTGAACTAAATAACAAAAATAGCTGTTACTTCAAACCCATTCCCACCCACTCCATTGGGGGACCAGATTCCATGTCCTGAAACAGTTGTCACCCTATTTTTGCCCATTAGAGATCAACACCTGGAGTTTCCTACTAAAGTGACCCACTGACCAGATGATACCTAATGCATGTTTTTTGGCTTCAGCCAAGTTCTAATTTACTGCACCCTTTGGATACATGGTACTAACATCACTCGAGAGCAAGTTAGAAATGCAAAGTCCCAGACCTGAGTCAGTACCTGAACTTTCAGAGGGTTCCTCAGATGCTGTGTATGCACATTCAAGTTTGAGAAGCACTGCTCTATTAGTCCACTCCTCAAATTCTGCTTTTACTTGTTTTCATCATCCTAATTCTTCCCACAGGCAGATTTGTGCAAGTATTAGAGCGACTCATACTGAACCTTTAGGAGTTTTGGCATTTCTGTGGATAATAATCTGTTTTTATTTTATTAAGGAAAACTGTCTGTTGCCATGGTTAGTGGCGGTGGGGGTAGGGGAAGGAATGAGTTCTACTATGTTGCTATAGCCAAAACAAAACAAAACAAAAACCACTTTTTTTTTTTTTTTTTTTTAGAAAAACTTGAACAACCTGTGTTAATCTGGTCAGCAACACGATCCATATCTACAGCAAATGAAGAAGGATTCTATTAAAACTAAAAGGAAGTAAAGATGGTGTAAAATTTGAGAAGGCTTTCTATAATAGAACCACTCTAAGTATGGTTTCAAGGCCATTGATCCAACCTAAGTTCACATGGGTTGCTTAGAAGGTTATCTTTTATTAAAGCAGAACTTTCAAATGTGTGTCCATTGTATTGGCATCATAATACACTTGCCATACATCTTTCTCTTAGAAACAAGCTATCTGATAGACTTGTAGAATAATAGATAACCTTTCCACTAACGTCGTCTTCTATACGTTTTAAATGCCAGAAGGAAAAACCATAGGTTTAGGTGTTTATAGCAGAGATTCAAACTATCAAGAACTGGTATGGTACTAGGACTCAACAAAGTACCCCACCCTGTCCTCATCGATCAAAGTTGGAGCCCTTTGGGATTTAGGGGCAATTTTAAAAACGGAAAGTCCAGGTGAGTTACAGACGCTTGATTCATTTCTCAACAATACCTTATCTATCAACACAATGAAACTCAAATACAACCCTGGTCCAAGGTGGAATGAAAGAGGACACTAAAGATTTTACAAGCCCCATTTTTTGCAAGATATTCTTCAGCCCCTCCCAATTCCTTCTGTCTGACCGTATCACCACATACATAATAAAGATGGAAGAAGTGATGTTTTGGATATTTATCTTACTCAGGGGACTTTTCTTGTCTTTGATTTCCCTAATTTATACCACCAAAGAGTCATAGCCATAATCCTCACCACCTTAGTCGATAAATCCAAAGTCCTAAGTTACACAGATGATATTATATATATCTGTTAGGGGAGGTATACATTCTTCACCTTCCCCAAATCACACCCTTGCTTACAGCATGCCAAACCTGATCACAGATACCTCCAAAAGGAAACAATGTATGTGGAAAATAGCCTTTATAATCATTACACTCAATCTCTATTAAAAACATAAATATAATTTTTTGTCTTAAATCCCTTAAGCTCAGCTTACAAATCTTGCCATTTTATTTATGAACCTCGTGATTTGGGAATTAAAATTAAAAATACTCTTTCACTTTTTTTCTTGATTAGCTTATAAATCTGACAGTTTTGTTCTCTAAACATTATCATATTTAATTGGTTAAATTCCTTTAAATAATTTAAATATTAATCATAATTTTCCTAAGCAATTAAAACACTTACAATTTAAATCATGGTTTTCTAAGAAATTAAAAACGCCTTAGGAAGCAGAAAAAACAACTACATAAATTATAAAATGTTTACAAAAATGGTTAATACAATTATAATCAAATTGAATTACTGTGGCTCATTTATTCATCATCTCTATCCTCACTTTCATACTTTCCCAGTGATTGTACAGTCATTTAATACTTATCAAGAGTGGAATTAACATATCAATTTCAGCCAATGCTTATCAGTAGATAATTTAACACTTGGATACAGTTAAGGGAACCTGAGTGGCTCAGTTAGTTAAGATCTGACTTTGGCTCAGGTCATGATCTCGCAGTTCATGAGTTCAAGCCCCACATCAGGCTCTGTGCTGACAGCTCAGAGCCTGGAGCCTGCTTCAGATTCTTTGTCTCCCTCTCTCTCTGCCCCGCCCTGTTAGTGCCTGGTCTCTGTCTGTCTCTCTCAAAATAAATAAACATTAGAAAGAAATTTTTTTAAAAAAAGACTAGGATACAATTACAAATTTGGGCTATAAATTGGAGGGCTGTAAATGGGACACAGAAACATGGGTACTTCCCAGAATAATTTGACTAGAACTGGTATATACGGGCCTGTATTATAATTGGTTTTTGCAAGTCCCTATTTTTCCCTCCAAAATGCACATCATATATCCCCTGGATGTTCTTACATTTTCATCTTACATAATTATTACTATGCCTTTGATGATAATTTTTACAACTTTATCCTTTCAACCTCTATCACAACTTTGACTTCTGAGGCTTTTATACTCCAAATCTGGATTACAGCACTTTATAGCTGGTAGTGGCCACGCTTAGCTGCCTATCAACCACCCATTAAACCATCCTTTTTTCCTAACAGAATCTGATTTTGTTCAGGAATTCATTCCAGATAATCAGAAGAATCCACCCCCATCCTTTATTCAAATGTGTTTCCTAGTGAATCTAAGTCAATCAGAACAAAAGTAAACACCTGGAGACTCTTGTTGGTCACCTGGAAGCAAGTTCAGGGCTAAAGTTGTCCAGAGCAGACTGAGGAGAGGGAATCACAGAGAGGTTCTCCTCCTCCTACACTATGGATGGGAGTCTTCTTCCAATCACTTAGAATCATGAGACAACCAGCCTTTGTTCATGACCAAATGACATGGAAAGTCCGGGGATCCTCAGCACCCTGTGTAGTGGAGAATACCCTACCTCTCGATGGTCTTTTACGTGAGATGACATTTTAAAAAAAATTTTAAGTGCAATGGAAATTTAGAAAATTCTGCAGATTTTAACTTTAGATATTTAACAAAATTTGAAGGTAGTAGGCATACAGTTCAAGTTGCTTAATATAAACCCTTTTCATGATAACTTAATTGAAAATTTATGGCTGCCTTCTCTTAAAAAAAAAAACCTTCATCGGGGTGCCTGGGTGGCCCAGTCGGTTAAGCGTCCGACTTCAGCCAGGTCACGATCTCGCAGTCCGTGAGTTCGAGCCCCGCGTCGGGCTCTGGGCTGATGGCTCGGAGCCTGGAGCCTGTTTCCGATTCTGTGTCTCCCTCTCTCTCTGCCCCTCCCCCGTTCATTCTCTGTCTCTCTCTGTCCCAAAAAAAATAAATAAACGTTGAAAAAAAAATTAAAAAAAACCCCTTCATATTATTGGCCTATTTTGAGTAATTTTAGGGACTCATAGCTTTGTGGAATTACTGTTTCTTATGACGCTTAAGATTCACCTATGGAAGCCAATTTAACTGACTCCTTCATCGTTTTAATAACACCCACCACCTCCATCGCCTCTTTTTTTTTTAATTTAATTTAGTATTATTTTTTTAATATTGTTTCTCTCTGGTAATAACAGAAAGGTCCTGGATCATCCTAAAGTCGCTAAAGCCACAAGGAACTCTGGTGCCTTTTGGGTAAAGGACAGTATTGGAGACTAAAATCTGAGCACAAATAGGTTGTTCCACATGATAAATGACAGTTTGTGGAAAGGTGACAGTTCTGTAAGTCCATTTGGTAATAGAGCTAGGAAGTGTTTTTAAAGGTGATAAATTCATATTGATATTTCTGATACAACTCTGAAAAAAGCTAAATCCCTTCAAAAACTTCATACCAAAATAAAAATATTTACAACATGCTTACCTAGTTTTTTGTTTTAAAACTCCTCACCCAAATTGTACATAGAGTCCTCTCATCTTTTAGAACCCTATCTGTCCCATGAGACATCAGTAAGCAGTCCATTTAATAACACCTTCTAGGGGCACCTGGGTGGCTCAGTACGTTGAGCATCCAACTCTTGATTTTGGCTCAGATCACGATCCCAGGGTTATGGGATCAAGCTCTACATCAGGCTCCACACTGAGCATGGAGCCTGCTGAGTCTGTCTCTCTCTCTCTCTCTCTCTCTCTCTCTCTCTCCCTCCCTCTGCCACTTTCCCACTTGTGTGCTCTTTCTCTCTCTAAAATTAAAAACTAAAAGAATACATTCTAAATTATCTGGAGTCAAAAGTAAATCTAGAAAGTTCATGTTACAGAAAGGGGCCTTTTAGCTTTAGAAAATATCAAAGATGTGAGCGAAAAATGGTATTTTCAAGCCTTTGGGTTCTCTGAGTTCATTCCAGTTTTCCACCTGTGTACGAATATAAAGATCTTCTTATGATTAATATGAGGGCTCTGTACCCACAATTCTCAACTAATATTTAGTCATACCATATGTATAAACCCTGAAATTTAAGGGGTTCATAAATGATAAACTGCAGGCTCCTCTTGCATGTGGAATTTCCGATGCAGCAGTTACACATCCTGACCGAAATATATACAACATTTATAATGTTCCATAAAAAGCACCAGGCAGTAAGGCTGTGTCTTTATATGCCAGACAGATTTTAAAAGTAGCTTATACTGCACTCATGCAATAAGCAAACTTGCAAACAGATCATCTAAAATGTGCTTTATATTTAAAGGAAGGAAAGTGAAGATCAGAACACTGGAAATGTGCCCTCTGTAGTATCTGCTGGATACACCAGCACCCTGCCTCCCGTACGATTTCTAAAAGGCAAGATATATATATATATATAACTCTGCACAAAGAATGGATAATTTCAGATACTGAAGCTTTCAAACTTCATTCAAAATTATTAGAAAACAGCAGTCTGGGGAAGCCTGGGTGGCTCAGTCATTTAAGCATCCGACTGTTGATTTCGGCTCGGGTCACGATCTCACAGTTTGTGGGATGGAGCCCAGCGTGGAGCCTGCTTGGGATTCTCTCCCTCCCTCCCTGTCTCTCTCTGTCCCTCCTCCACTTGTGCACACTCTCTCTCTCAAATAAATAAATAAACTTAAAAAAAAAAGTCACAGTTTTACACTACACTGTATGGTATGATTATTTACATGTCAAACAAAGGATTTCTATAAATTCTGAAAGCGTAAGATTCTAGAATACTTAAGACCAAATACGTAAAGTGGATATGGCTCCATGTTGTGTTTAACACAACTTCCTGTTTTCTCAAAAAGGATCTTTACCAAAGTGACTGAACACATTGTGCATTCTCAAATGTGTCCGCAATCAAAATGATTTTTGTAGCTGGGGGTTTTCAAGTGAATATAGGCAGAACTTTTTCACTAGAAAAATTTCACTTATCACAGCAAGGGGGAGTATAAATAGAGAGGGAACAAATATTTCACGCCAGGAAAAAAAAATCAGAGTACAAAGCATTTTACCATTAGAACAGCTCAACTGAAGGAAAATGTCAATAGATTTCTCAAATTACTCTCAAAAGAATTGACAACTTCAGTTAGACACGATACCCAGCACAATTCCATCTGGATCCAGCCCTTACACTAATTACTTGAACTCTAATGGCATCTGTGATGCTTGAAAGAAAAACAACACCAACAAACAAACAAAAAAACTAGGGACTACTTTGAGCCTCTATTCTAAGAAGGTACCCTGGAATCAGTTACACATGGAAATTCACTAGCACATGTCCCAAGAACTCTCTCCACCTTGAATGCAGTATCTTTCAAGGCTTTGTAAGGGAGGCTTTATGAAGGCCACAGGAGAATAATGTCCCTTGAGCAGCACAAATAGTTTAACAGCCTTAGAACTAGTCATATCTGGGTTCAGATCCTTACTCTGTTAACACTTACTAGCTGTATGTGTTGATAAGAGATTTAAGTCTCTGGAACTCATTTTCTATGCTAAGGAAGCATGATAATAGGGCTTGTAGCATGGTCCGAGGAAATAAAAGATACACTGTGCAGCAGCAAATGGCAGAGTGCTTGAAGAATGAAGGCTATTTATAAAACCGATATAAGGTATCTGTCCAAAAATGACAGAAGAAACTGGCTGTTTTTTAAGGGAACATTTTTCATACTGCCTTAGCCATACTGTATGGAGCGCATTTAGAAATTGTTAAAGGGAATTATTCTCTTCAAGTTATACCCGATTCAGACATTGAAAAGAATAGCAAGGAGTAGTACACAGGTGTGTTTTTGCCATAATTGATGGAAGTCATCTAAAATAACAGTCAAAGGTTCATCCTTTTCTCCATATTGAAAACAAAAATGACATATTCCCAGATGCTAAATATCTGTATTAGTTAACTACTGCTGCATAACAAATAACCACAAACTTAGTGGCTTAAAACAACACTATTATCTCAGCTTCTGTAGCTCAGAAATACAAGTAAGGTTATTTTGGATCTCTACAACACTATTTAAAATACACATGCAGGATATAGCAAAACGTAAGCTTCATAAATGTCAGTGTCATTGAATGTCCTTTTACAAAGTGGAGAAACAAAAAGGGAGAGTGAGGCTGTGCACTTAGTCTCAGCTAACATTGGGCCCAAGACACCAAGAGAATTACCCATTATGGACGACCATGGGACCTGGTACCTTGGCTACCAGCCTAACGCTCACTGCTTTATCCTCTGAAGAGTGGACATACCCCATCACCGATAAGATAGACAGACTGCCTACGGCTAGTGGTAGTTCCCACATAGAAACATTTCAGTTCAGACAAAGCTGCCTGGCAGTATACATACTTATGCTTACAAAGTATACTAGAGCTAAAAGCAAATAACTGACTTTTAGGAAATAACCTTCTCTAAGAATGTTGTTTTCTTCCTCACTCCTTGTGTCATGTATATTAACCTCAGACTTTATTGTGGAAGGATTTTGTGCAACTTTGTCTTTAATTTTTTTAAATATTTATTTTTGAGAGAGACAGACAGACAGACAGACAGACACAGAGTGTGAGTGGGGATGTGGCAGAGAGGGAGGGAAACAGAATCTGAAGTAGGCTCCAGGTTCTGAGCTGTCAGCACACAGCCCAATGCAGGGCTCAAACTCAGGAACCGGGAGATCATGACCTGAGCTGAAGTTGGACACTTAATCGACTGAACCACCTGGGCGTCCTAGGATTTTGTGCAAGTTACCCACACACATCCTCCTTTGGTGGAAGGAAAGAAAAATTGGACTCAAATACTTCACTAAAGAAATCATAGTTAATACAGTTGACATATATATATATATATATATATATATATATATATATATAATTTTGGTATTTATAAAATGGATAGATGTCCAAAATCACATAAATTATACAAAGTTCTCATGTACAGGTTAACTTGATTTGTGGTAATAGTGCAGATCGAAGAATGCCATCTTTTTTAAAGAACCACCCTTCAAAAGCTTTCCTAGACAAGCTGCAATTCACCTTGATTTTTACTTTATTTCTCTATGTCTTCACCATTAAGTTAGTTGACTTTTTCTCCTGTCAACTTTTTCTCCTGTCATTTAATTTAAAAAGATTAAATGATGTAAGCCTTTTCCTTGAGAGAATGTCTTTTTCATTAGATGTAATCTCTATCTTTTTGTGGCCCATTACTGCCTAATCCAGTCTTCAACACCTAAAGAGCACTACATTGATTTTGCTAATTGACTGTAAGAGTTTGAACTACTGTACCAGATTTCCTCATCCATAAATTATTTGATTGTAAAGTTGACCAATTCATAAGCTGCATCAAGTTGAGTAGAATACCAGAACCTCATCTAGAAAATTACTGTTCAAATTTATGTAGCTTCCAAAATGCCCAATTAATTCTCAAGATGTAATTTATTCCCGGGAATAATCTATTTTATTAAATTTATCTTCCTTCAAATTAAAAGATGATTTTAAAATAAAGGATGTTGCATACTCAATATCTCTTCATTCTCCAGATGAGAAACCTCAAATGTGATTGTAATTAGCTTAATCTTTTTCTACAGTGTTTTATAGTTTTTTAAATACTTCCGCACTTGCTCTACATAAAAGTTCTGTGAGGCAACCAGACCCAGAATTTTCTCCTTAACTGAAAGTGTAAAAATATGGTGGCTCAGAGGGATTTTTCTAAGGTCGCGTCACTAATCAGAAGTAGCACTGGCACCTGTTCCAAAACACTTTCCAATATCCCACTATGCTTTTTCCATCATTTTTCAAAAATTGTATATAATCCACATGAGCGTGCACACCCATACACAGTTTAGTTATAGGCTAATGGAATGCCATTATTTTAAAACTCTCTTTTTATCGTAAGAAAAACACCTGCCTCTACTGTACACATTTCTCCTACTTCAGCAGCAACTTTCCCAAGGTAAATATGCACTTAATGATGCCCAACTGAACAGGGTGATGGAGAGAGAGGAACTCTTCTGTCAGTTTTAAGGGACACCCTTCATTACCTCTTTTCTCCACTCCATTACATACACCTTAGGGCTTGAGAAAACAAATCAGCCAGCATGTTTGTAATGAGCAAAAGAGGGAAGCAGTCATTGTCCTCCAGAACTGTCAGGGTGAAAAGTTAGGCAGATAAGGAGAGTGAAGCAAAGTCCTGCCTCGATCCAGGCTCATATTCTCTTTGCGTTCACAACGACTGTAAAGAGAAATGAACAGAGGCAGTTCAGCAGACTTCTTTTGAATTTGCCTCTTGCAATCCTGCCAGACCAACACCTTCCAATAAAATGAAGAGTAAGTGTCAAAACAAATGTGACAATTACATTCAAAGGCCATAGGTGGTAGGGACCGTCAAGCAGCCGCTCTGCCTAACAAGTGGACTTGTGACATCACTGAATCAGATTCTCTTTTTGTGTTGCTTTTGTTTTAAATTGTCAACAAAAATTGAAGGAAAAAATACATAAAAAAAAAAAAAGATTCCAGCTAATTCATCAGAACTTTCCTGACAAGGTCCTAGAAAACAAATGAAGCAACTCATTAAACAACCTGGCAAAGAATTAGGAGGGTTAGGTTTGTGATAAAAAGCTATTAAGGGCCCCAAATGATAAAGTTGCATTCTTTAGAATGATTTTGTATAGTTTCCTTGAGGAAAACTTATTTTTAACATAATATGACTGAGTGAGGCACCTGACCTCTCTGGATCCCAGTTTCTGCATTCCTTTGAACTCAGTGAATTTCCATCAGAATAAGTAAGTCAAGATATGTGAAAGCATTTTATAAATGCCCTTGCCTAACCATTTCACTCTAACTGCAACCTCTCAAGACAAGAGTGCAAATGTACTGGGTATATAGTCATATGATCCAGGCCCATCATATTCTTCCTTAATAGAATATTTATGATGTGACAATGCCATCTTTGGCTTTTCTGGTTTCAAGATTTTGGTATAACTTGCATTTTTTTTCAAAAAGTTTTTTAAGAGTAGGGGCCCCTGGGTGGCTCAGTCGATTAAGAATCTGACTTGGGCTCAGGTGATGATCTCACTGTCCATGGGTTTGAGTGGTGACAGCTCAGAGCCTGGAGCTTGCTTCAGATTCTGTGTCTTCCTCTCTCTTTGCCCCTATCCTATTTGAATTCTCCCTCTATCTCTCTCTCAAATAAAATGTTAAAAAAAAAAAGAAACTACTACCTGTCCCTGTCCAGTTTGTGTTCTCTCTCAAAAACAAATAAATATTTTTTACATTTTTAAAAAATTTTCAAGAGTAGAACATCTTGACTCAGTCAAATGTGAGGCTCAGAAGAGCCTGCCATCCAACTATGTGGAGTAAGGACACTGACAGCCAGAGGTCTATGGATACATTAGACAGGGCTCCGTAACCAATTCAGGAATATTTAACCTCCATCAATACACAATGATTTATGTGGGGCCCACAAGTCCTACGGGAAAGATCCTGAACTTTGCCCACAATTTAGATTCAGACCTATACAAACAGGTTGACTGGGGCTTTGGGAGTTTTAATTACCAAAGGCAACCACTGAGAGGAGCAAAGGGGTCTGAAAAAGGAAATCTCTGTGGGTCTAGAAGAAATCTGACAGAACAGATTACAGTGAGTTGGGCTTCTGAGGGACTGATTCCAAGAACAGTGCAAGGGTACATGCAACAAGGCCTGAGAACAGCTTTTGCTATCAAATCCCTGTGCTCCCTGGGAAAGTAGAAACAATGGGAGAAATGAAAAGCTGTATCCCCAGGAGTGCAAGCAGTGGTGCTAGGGGACTACCCTCTCATGGAACTTGACACAAGTAAAGATTTTTTATTGTTTTTTTTCTTCTTGCTGGCTAGGAAAAGGGGTAAGCACCTATGTTTCATGGACAGATTCTCTCCTATGAAGCTCTGATGTGACAGCTCAAGTTTACATAAGCAGCTCAGATAAGACCCACAAGAGCATAAAATCCAGGGGGTACCCCCTCACGAAACCCATGTATTTATGCCCTATTCCTAGAAGTATCTGTCATCCTACAAGCCTGATAGAGGAAAAGGGGAAGTGAAGGAGAAGTTTCTGGGTGAGCCTCCCACCCACACCCAACATCATCTTGGATAAGATACCTACAGACTAGTATAACAAGTTAAATGTAAGGGGATAAGATTCAGCATTCAGAAAATAGTGTGGAAGTCACCAGGCTTCGGGCAACACCCTGTGAATCTTTTCAAAAAATTTTGCAATGAATTTTTTAATGAAACCCAGTATGTGGCTCATCCAACTGGTTTTGCTACTTGGTTTTATGAACATGGTGGTAGAATAGCAGATGCCTTTAAAACTTTCCACAGAATCTGCCTCATGCTAAAAGACTGAGCTCTCCAGGTTTTCAAAATGTGACCCATAGCTTTTCAGAAGACAAGAGGCAGAATAAATACTAAGGAGTAACAAGGGGAAGTTCAGACTCCAAATTCTCCAAGGTCACCCCATGGGTCAAAGGGACACAAGCAACAGTTGGGTAGAGAACTGGAGATGAAGGAGCTGACTGGCAAGGGGTAAGCAGCGATCCACAGTTAGCCCAACAATGAGTGGTAAAGAAAAGCTTCAAAGGGATCTGTAATGGCCCAATCCAGCAAAGATCGAGAGTTGAAAGACAGAGAACACAGTCATTTCTTGTCATATTCCTTATAGGGCCTATTAACCCTGTAGAAATAATACAGGGGAAAATATTGGGGAATACAGAAATACAGAAATATATGGGGAGCCCCAAATATATAAAACAATTACTCACAAACATAAGCAAACTTATTGATAAGAATGTGGTAATTGCAGGGACTTTAACATTCCACTTACAGAAATGGATAGATCATCTAGACACACGGTCAATAAAGAAACAAGGGCCCTGAATGATACATTGGAACAGATGGACTTGACAGATATATTTAGAATTCTGCATCCCAAAGCAACCAGAATATACTTTCTTCTCGATGTGCACATGGAACATTCTCCAAGATAGATCACATACTGGGTCAAAAAACAGCCCTTCATAAGTATATAAGAATTGAAATCATACCATGCATACTATCAGACCACAATGCTATGAAGCTTGAAATCAACCACAGGAAAAAGTCTGGAAAACCTCCAAAAGCATGGAGGTAAGAACACCCTACTAAAGAATGAATGGATCAACCAGGCAATTAGAGAAGAAATTTAAAATATATGGCAACAAGCAAAAATGAAAATACAACAATCAAATGCTATGGGATGTAGCGAAGGCAGTCCTGAGAGGAAATACATTGCAATCCAGGCCTATCTCAAGAAACAAGAAAAATCGCAAATGCAAATCTAACAGCACCCCTAAAGGAAATAGAAGCCAGAACAGCAAAGACACCCTAAACCCAGCAGAAGAGAGAAATAATAAAGATCAGAGCAGAATAAACAATAGAATGTAAAAAACTGTAGAGCAGATCAACGAAACCAAAGAGTTGGTTTTTTGAAAAAATAACCAAAATTGATAAACCTCTAGTCATGCTCTCAAAAGAAAAGGGAGATGACCCAAATAGATAAAATCATGAATGAAATGGAATTATTACAACCAATCCCTCAGAAATGCAAGCAATTATCAGGGAATACTGTGAAAATTACATGCCAACAAACTGGACAGCCTGGAAGAAATGGACAAATTCCTAAACACCCTCACACTTCCAAAACTCAATCAGGAGGAAAGAAAGCTTGAACAGACCCATAACCAGCGAAGAAATTGAATCGGTTATCAAAAATCTCCTAACAAATAAGAGTCCCAGGACCAGATGGCTTCCCAGGGGAGTTCTACCAGACGTTTAAAGCAGAAATAATACCTATACTCTCAAGCTATTCCAAAAAATAGAAAGGGAAGGAAAACTTCCAGGACTCATTCTATGAAGCCAGTATTACTTTGATTCCTAAACCAGACAAAGACCCATTAAAAAAAGAGAACTAACAGGCCAATATCCCCGATGAATACGGATGCAACAATTCTCAGTAAGATATTAGCAAATCGAATTCAACAGCATACAAAAAGAATTATTCACCATGATCAAGTGGGATTCATTCCTGGGATGCAGGGCTGGTTCAACATTTGCAAATCAATGTGATTACATCACATTAATAAAAAGAAAAGATAAGAACCATATGATCCTCTCAATCGATGCAGAAAAGGTATTGACAAAATTCAGCAACCTTCCTTAATAAAAACCCTCGAGAAAGTCGGGATAGAAGGAACATACTTAAACATCATCAAAGCCTTTAGGAAAAGCCCACAGCTAACATCATCCTCAATGAGGAAAAACTGAGAGCTTTTTCCCTGAGATCAGGAACATGACAGGGATGTCCACCCTCACCGCTGTTGTTTAACATAGTGTTGGAAGTTCTAGCATCAGCAATCAGACAACAAAAGGAAATCAAAGGCATCAAAATTGGCAAAGATGAAGTCAAGCTTTCAGTTTTTGCAAATGACATGATATTATACATGGAAAATCCGATAGACTCCACCAAAAGTCTGCTAGAACTGATACATGAATTCAGCAAAGTTGCAGGATACAAAAAACCAATGTACAAAATCAGTTGCATTCTTATACACTAACGATGAAGCAACAGAAAGACAAATAAAGAAACTGATCCCATTCACAATTGCACCAAGAAGCATAAAATACCTAGGAATAAATCTAACCAAAGATGTACAAGATCTGTATGCTGAAAAACTATAGAAAGCTTATGAAGGAAATTGAAGAAGATATAAAGAAATGGAAAAACATTCCATGCTCATGGATTGGAGAATAAATATTGTCAAAATGTCAATACTACCCAAAGCTATCTACACATTCAATGCAATCCCAATCAAAATTGCACCAGCATTCTTCTCGAAGCTAGAACAAGCAATCCTAAAATTCATATGGAACCACAAAAGGCCCCGAATAGCCAAAGTAATTTTGAAGAAGACCAAAGCGGGAGGCATCACAATCCCAGACTTTAGCCTCTACTACAAAGCTGTCATCATCAAGACAGCATTGTATTGGCATAAAAACAGACACATAGACCAATGGAATAGAATAGAAACCCTAGAACTAGACCCACAAACGTATGGCCAACTAATCTTTGACCAAAGCAGGAAAGAACATCCAATGGAAAAAAGTCTCTTTAACAAATGGTGCTGGGAGAACTGGACAGCAACATGCAGAAGATTGAAACTAGACCACTTTCTTACACCATTCACAAAAATAAACTCAAAGTGGATAAGGACCTGAATGTGAGGACAGGAAACCATCAAAACCCTAGAAGAGAAAGCAGGGAAAAGACCTCTCTGACCTCAGCTGCAGCAATTTCTTACTTGACACATGCCCAAAGGCAAGGGAATTAAAAGCAAAAATGAACTACTGGGACCTCATGAAGATAAAAAGCTTCTGCACAGCTAAGGAAACAATCAACAAAACTAAAAGGCAACCGACAGAATGGGAAAAGATATTTGCAAATGACATATCAGATAAAGGGCTAGTATCCAAAATCTATAAAGAGCTCACCAAACTCCACACCCGAAAACAAATAATCCAGTGAAGAAGTGGGTAGAAAACGTGAATAGACACTTCTCTAAAGAAGACATCCAGATGGCCAACAGGCACATGAGAAGATGCTCAACGTCGCTCCTCATCAGGGAAATACAAGTCAAAACCACACTCAGATATCACCTCATGCCAGAGTGGCCAAAATGAACATATCAGGAGACTATAGATGCTGGCAAGGATGTGGAGAAACGGGAACCCTCTTGCACTGTTGGTGGGAATGCCAACTGGTGCAGCCACTCTGGAAAACAGTGTGGAGGTTCCTCAAAAAATTAAAAATAGACCTACCCTATGACCCAGCAGTAGCACTGCTAGGAATTTACCCAAGTGATACAGGAGTACTGATGCATAGGGGCTCTTGTACCCCAATGTTTATAGCAGCATTCTCAACAATAGCCAAATTATGGAAAGAGCCTAAATGTCCATCAACTGATGAATGGATAAAGAAATTGTGGTTTATATACACAATGGAATACTACGTGGCAATGAGAAAGAATGAAATATGGCCTTTGTAGCAATGTGGATGGAACTGGAGAGTGTCATGCTAAGTGAAATAAGCCATACAGAGAAAGACGATACCACATGTGTTCACTCTTATGTGGATCTGAAGAAACTTAACAGAAACCCATGGGAGAGGGGAAGGAAAAAAAAAAAAAAAAGAGGTAAGAGGGGAAGAGAGCCAAAGCATAAGAGACTCTAAAAACCTGAGAACAAACTGAGGGTTGAGGGGGGGGGGGGGGGAGAGGGTGGGTGATGGGTATTGAGGAGGGCACCTTTTGGGATGAGCACTGGATGTGTATGGAAACCAATTTGACAATAAATTTCATATATTGGGAAAAAAAAGAAAAAAATAAAAATTAAAAAAGCTTAATTTTTGAATAAAAAAAAAAAAAAGAAATAATACCCTGGCCTAAGAAGGCCAATATGGTAGCCACTAGCCTCATACGGCTCTCTAAATTTAAATCTAAATTGTTTAAATTTAAATAAAATTAAAAGTTCAATTCCTCAGTCACACTAACCACATATCAATTGCTCAATAATCTCATGTGGCAAGTGGCTACCATACGGAATAGTACAGTTATGGAACAGTGTCTTCATCACAAAAAATTCTATTGACAAGCTCTGATCTGGAAGTGACCTTACCTATGAGCAAGAAACCACTACCTAGGGGCGCCTGGGTGGCTCAGTTGGTTGAGCGTCTGACTTTGGTTTCAGGTCATGATTTCACGGTTTATGAGTTCAAGCCCTGTGTCAGGCTCTCTGCTCACAGCTCAGAGCCTGGAGCCTGCTTTGGATTCTGTGTCTTTCTCTCTCTCTCTTTCTCTCTCTACCTCTCCCCTGCTTGTTCGCTCATTTCATTCTCTCTCAATAAAACATGCAAAAAAAAAAAAAAAGAAGAAGAAGAAACTACTATCTAGAGGAGACTTGAGTTAAGCATGTAGGAATTTTAAAGGATACCTAGATTTGACTTTGTGCTAAGTAATTATTGAATAAATCAAAGAAAAAAGCATTAAAAATACTAGAATTCCCACTATTCAAACAAATGATAATAGAACTGCGAGGCATTGAAATAATACTGAGGTGATCTTTAAAGTACAAACTGGAGTACTCCAACTAGATCTGTAATGATCCGGAGATGCTCTAGTAATAATGATAATGACAGAGTGAAACTATTTGTGCACACACAGTTTGCATTTCCGTAGCTAGAATTAGATGCCATTACACTTGGGTGTTTTTAAGAAACGGTTTGTATATAAAACTTTTTTTATTGTGTATGACTACCTACTACAATCACCATTATGTTTTGGAATGGAAAAAATAAAACAAATTCCAAAACAGACTTCAAGAGCAACTTGGCAATAGCTTTCAGTTCCTCCAACCCTTATTCCTAAAATAGGGTGAGTGAAAAATAAACATGTATTAATAAAGCTGGCAAGACAAAGTTTTAGAATTCACTTACCTTCAATGTCAGTAAATATTTTTACAGGTGTGAAATGTTGCTAACTTTCAATTAGATAAATATCATCAGTGGTCTAGGTTAGTAAACAACGTTTTGTTTTAAAACCACTTTCCACAAGGAAAGTATTGTCAAACCTTAAAATTGCTTCATGGAAGTGTATTCATTGGCTCATTACATGTCAAAGGGCATTTTAGGAAAAATTCCTTTTAAGCAACAAATCAATTCAAATAAATAATATTCAAGCAAAGCTTTAGATGTGTTCCTAAAACTGATGTCCGGTTCTAATTAAAACATGGAGGTATAAGCTAAAAAAGATATATATATATATATTCCATTTTCCTTTCCTTTGGAATGACTGCATCCCACATTTCTATACAAAGCAGTGGCTATTGAAGTTTTAAGATATTAAGAATTTCTATGGCTCATCTAAACTAGCAGAAGGACATCTCATTTATGTATACAGAAATGGAGTCCACATTCTGACCCAAGGACAGATAAATAATTAAAACTAGATGCAAAGTGTGGAACTATATATTTTTATCAGGTCCTCCATACCCACCCCAATGAATTCAATAATTTACTTACACAATACAAATCCTGTGTATGCATGATCTAATCTAAGATGTACAACAAAGCATTCATTATTCATAAATGCATTTGGTTAAAATGATGCTAATGAAGCAACATAAAGGAGTTTCTCTATGTGGAAATTAGATTTACATAAAGGACTATCTGTCCTATAAATGTAAAGTAAAGCTGTGTCCTGGCTTCTCTTCTCCCATATACAAAGCACTCATTGCAGTGTCACTGAAATGAATTAATCCATCTACTTCATTTAAAAATATGAATAAGCACCTATTATTTGCTATGGCAAAACAACAACAACAACAAAACTCCAAAAAAACCACAACACGGTTCAGGAGACAGAATTTAAAATGCTGGGGTAGATGAGATCAGCAAATTTTTTTTAATGTTTATGTATTCATTTTGAGAGACAGACAGACAAGACAGAAAGACAGAGGACTGAGCAGGGGAGGGGGCAGAGAGAGAAAGAGAAAGAATCCAAGCAGGCTCCGCACTGTCAGCATGAGCCCGACTTGGGGCTTAAACCAAGAGTTGGACACTTAACCAAGCGAGCCACACAGGCGCCCTGAGGTCAGCAATTTAAATAGGGTGGCCAAGGCAGATCTTTGGAAGGTAGACATTTCAGCAAAGATTCAAATATCATGAGTGAGTGCAGCAGTAGTGGAAAATATTTTTGCGGGAAGAACATCCTAGAAGAAGGGAAAAGCCAGTACAAAAGCTTCAAAGATGGTGTCATGCCTAGTATGTTAAAGAAGAGCAAGGAAACTGGTTGTGGCTGGTGCCAACTGAGTGTGAGAAGAGGTTTTAGAAGCCGCCAGAGGGGTAACAACATGGACAGCCACGTAAAGCCTTGAAAGTCATTGTAAGCAACTTATGCTGAAATGGAAAGCTACTGCAAGTTTAAGTAGATGAGAACATTACTGGACATGACTTTAAAAGAATTACTCAGGCTTCTTGGTAGAAACAGACTGTGAAGGGGCAGGGATAAAGCAGAACGCCCAGCTCATATGCTATTGGCATAATCCAGGGATGGACGGTGATGGCTGGGGACTGCCATGGTAACAGAAGATGTGATGAAAGTGATCATGTTATCCATCTACTTGGAAGATAGGGCTAACAGAATTTTCTGATGTCCAGTATTAACAATGTCTCACTGTAACCCATTAAACTCTTGGAAAATCTATATATACATATGTTTTTGATAGATATACTCCTATCACATCCTAATTCTAACATTTAGAGAGAGTCTATTCTTCTCCAGCAAACTGTCAATAAATCTATCATGCAGGAGGAGGTTTGAAGCTTTAAACAAATCAAGGAAACTCTTCAAAAGGGTGAAGTTCTTTTGTGACCAATCCCCTACTTTTAGAGAATTCATGTGGTTGTGAAGAAATGACCTATATGCTAGCTGCAGTTGGCCCTTGGGTATTACAATACTAAATGAAAATGTATCACAGCTTTTGTGTCTTCATTAATAATATAATAGCCATGGTCTCAATTTTTTAATTGAAGTGCTCCTTCTCCCAGGATACAATAGGTTCCTAATTGATCCATTTTTCAGGTTATGCACTTGTGCACTCTTTGATATTATCTTTAATAGCTAAAACTGTTTTACATCCCCCCCCCCTTGAGAATATCTGAATCTTGCCTCTCATTAAAAAGCCTTCAGTAGTCTTCCTGGGACCTTGATCTCATGGAGTAAAATAAAAACCTCTAAAGGAGAGATCATTTGATGAAATAAATGTTTTTAGATACCTACTATCGATAAAAGATTTGTAATGTATATTTTAAAACCTCAAAGATAAGCCCATTTTTTAAAATTTAATAACATCTGCAGAGAAATACTGTCCATATTCTTTCATAATACAATTGATAAGCAAATAGGACATCCATTAAAAAAGCAATGAAAATACATTTTAAGAGTACAGCTAACAAGTGGTATGCTGAATGTGACATAAGATAGGGTTTCTCTATTAGATATACTGAAAAGAAAATGTAATTTAAACCTGTGCAAACAACTTCCTTTGCCCAGATAAGGTATGAACCCAAAAGTTCAAACACAGGAATAAAATCTTCTGTACTCTGAATTACTAATAGGAAACCATGAAACTTAAAATATGAAAATTTGGTTAAGAACATTTGGATTATAGGATAATTGGAAGGCTTTTATATTGTGGAAGCAGAAAGTTCTCTAAAATTGGTTTAATGGGGCAATAGAAAGCCAGGTGACAGGAGGTACAGGACATGGTCTTTCTCCCTACGAATGTACATGCATGCATTCAGTGGGAGTGAACAAATTGTTGAAATAAAAATAATGAGGAAAACGCCATGGCTGGAAACTTTCTGCAAGGGAATATAGGTATAAGTTAAAAACAAAAACAAAACAGTCCACAATGCTGGGGGGTTTTTTTTGTTGTTTTGTTGTTAGCTCATTGAAAAGAACAAAAACTGAAGAGAAAAGATCAGGGTATTGCCTGTTTAGAGAGAGAGTTCAATAAATTCCTGTTCATTATGTCATTAATGACTGAAGGCTAGATACTTAGAATAGGACCATCTTAGGTATCCAAAGAGGAAAGATCAACAGTCTATTTGTTCCCCTAGAGGTGAGGGGCTTCTACAAGAAGCAAAGCAACTCAAAAAATAAAATAAATAGAACTGAGAGGAGAAGCCAGCCAGCCTTACATGTACTTGACCTATACAACATTCTTCATATATATTCTGAAGGACTGTTCAAATGGAATATATCTGGCGATTTACCCAGGAGGAATAAAGGGCGTTGAACTACCTTTCCAAGGCAACAGACTAACAAAGAAAATTCCTTTCCTTTCTAATACCTTTGGTGATACCAGTAAACTATGCCATTTGCAATCTCAGGTGGGTTTGGGTATATATAATCCAATCTAATAATGATTTCAGAGGAAGAGTGTATATTTTCAAGGTTTAATAAACCAGCCCATCATAGTCTTGATTCGTATAAGGTAAGAAGCTCTCAGGTCCCTTGGCCCTCAGGTCTCTTTTGTAGACTATCTCCACCCCTATGCAAGGTCTGAAATATAAAATCCAAATATGGGCTTCTGTTTCCAATAAAAACAAATCAGAAGTAGACTTATGTTCCCATTAGAAACACCCCTAACCCAACAAAAGAGAAAAGGTTTAAAATAACGATTTTCAAGACAAGGGATGTGAGGTAATGAAAGATGGAGGTCCCTGGGAAATAAGAAACAGGATGAGTCCTCTAACTGCCCCAGCTTGACAGAATTCCAAGGCTATAGCAAAGAAAGAGGGAATGAGGCAGAACCTGGTGCTCTCAATGAATCAAGGAGATGGGAGTTAGAGTCTGTAAAAACCAAGACAATTTACAGTTCCAGAGAGAAAAGAATTGCACACAAAGAGAACACTAGAGAACTGCAGAAAGTCTTGACTGTTTAGCTGAGTATGCATCAACAAAATTATGTAAGGAAATTACGCAAAACCTGGAAAAGAATTAATCTGAAGGGATTCAACGGAACAGTCTCTGGCACTCACATGGGGATAGAAACAATGCTTGCACTTGCTTCCACCACTCCCACCAGACAGATTGGAAAAATTCATCATGCATTGGGAGTATACTAAGGAAAGTCTTGCATCAACAGTGGGAGATACCTAGTACTAGATGAGCATTAATTCAGACACATTTAACAAATCATAAAGTAAACCTGGAAGGATAACAGTGTTTCCAAGTAATTTAACTTACCCCTCAAAAGAGCCCAAGAATATTAATAAGAATATAAAAATATCCCATACTCAGCAAGTTAAAACTCGTAATATCTGCCATCTAATCAGACCACTAGGCATGCAAAGAAACTGGGAAACATAGCTCATTGTGAGGGAAGAAAACAGAAATGATTCAGTATTGTCACAGGTATTGTAACTGACAGACAAGAAGATTTCAATATTATAATTGTATTCCCTATGTTAAAAACATTAAATAAAGAAACGGAAAAATATTTTTTAAGAAACAAATTGAACTTCTTAGAAATGCAAGCTGCAATATTTGAGGTAAATATATATTGGATGGGGGCGCCTGGGTGGCTCAGTCGGTTGAGCGTCCGACTTCAGCTCGGGTCACGATCTCGCGGTCCGGGAGTTCGAGCCCCGCGTCGGGCTCTGGGCTGATGGCTCGGAGCCTGGAGCCTGTTTCCGATTCTGTGTCTCCCTCTCTTTCTGCCCCTCCCCCGTTCATGCTCTGTCTCTCTCTGTCTCAAAAATAAATAAAACGTCAAAAAAAATTAAAAAAAAAATATTATATATTGGATGGGATTGACAGCAGACTAAACATTCCTAAAGGGAACAATAGTGAACATGGAAATAAAGTAATAGAACTATCTATATTGAAACAGAGAAAAGAAAAATGAAAAAAAAAATACACAACTTTAGCAAACTGTGGGACAACTGCAAGCAGGTTAATTTATGTGTAACTGGGAATCCTCAAGGGAAAAAAGAACAGAAGAAAGTTTTGAGGTAACAATAGCTGAAAATTTTCCAAAATTGGTAAAAAAAAAATAAATGAAGTTCTAACGGGCTTGACAAATCCCAAGAAAATAAACGTAGCAAAATCTCTTCATAATCCTATTATGTAAGACCAGTGAGAAAGAGAAAAGCAACCAGAATAAAACAATGTCGTGTACAGAGAAGGAAAGACTAAGATGGCTGCAGATTTATCATCAGGAACAACACAAGCAAGAGGACAGCGGTGAGGCAACTTTTAAGCACTAAAAGAAAGAAAAGAAGCTATCACATCATGCTAACACCTGTCAAAAGAAAGTTGTAGTGGCTATGGTAACAGCAAAGAAAGTAGATTTTGCAGCAAAGAATGTTATTGGGAATATTAGAAGTTCAATTCATCAAAAAGGTCATGGCAATCCTGAATATTTATGTATTAATAACAAAGCTTCAAAATACATGAAGCAAAAATGGACTGCAAAATAGACAAATCTACAGTTATAGCCAGAAATTTCAATACCATCACTCAATAACTGATGGAAAAAGTAGGAAAAGTTCAGCAAAGATATACTTGAGCAACATTATCAAACAACTCAACCTAACTGACTTTTAGTCAACTTTCTCCGTCAAAACAGCAAAATACACATTCTTTCCAGATAAATATGGAACATTTACTAGTGTATTCTGATTCATACCGCAAATCATAATACGTTTTAAAAGACTCAAGTAACAGTAAGCATGTTCTTTGACTAAAATGGAACAAATTAGGGATCAGTAACAAAAGATGCCAGGAAGATATCCAAATATTTGGAAATTAAATGACACACTTTAAATAACCAAAGGTCAGAAAGATATTCAAAAGGCAATTAGAAAATACTTTCAAGTGAATAAAAATAATACACAATATGTCCCAATTTGTGGAATGCCACGAAAGCTGTGCTTAGAGGAAACCTTATAGCAACAAACCCTTATATTCAGAAAGAAGAAAGATCTCACATGAGTGACCTCATTTATACCTTAAGATATAATAAAATAAGAGCAAATGAGGGCCAAAATGAGAAGAAAGAAAGTAATAACGATAGTGGAAATCAATGAAATAAAATAGAAAAACAACAGAGAAAATCAATGAAATTAAAAGCTGGTTCTTTAAGATCAGTAACATTGGTAAATCTCCAGAGACACTAATCAGAGGATAAGGGAAAAGTAAGATACCAATTACCAATACCAGAAATGAGAGAGGTGACAGCTCTCTGATTCTAAACATTATTAGAAGGATAATAAGTATTAACAACTTGAATGAAATGGACACATTCTTTGAAAGACGCAAGTTATCGATATTCTCTCAAGGAGAAACTGCTAAATAGTCTTTTTTATCTACTGAAGAAATTCAAGTTGCAGTGTTAAAACCTTCCCAAACAGAGAACTCCACGCTAATATGTCTTTATTTATACAAGGAGGAAATATTACCAAGTCTATACAATTTTTTTCCAGAAAATTAAACAGAAGAGAGTAATTCCTAGTACATTTTATCAGATCAACATTGCTCTAATACCAAACCCAAAGACATAACAAGTAAGATGAGAGACCAATATCCCTCCTGAATATAGACGTAAAAATCCTAAATAAAATTTTAGCAATTTGATGTAACACTATACAAAAAGATATCATAACCAAGTGGTATTTATCTTGAGAACACACATTAAATTTAACTTTGGGAAATCAATGAATGTAATTTACTATATTAACTAAAAAGAAAGAAAGAAAGAAAGAAAACCAAAAAAAGAGAAAGGAATCCAAACAAAACATATGACCATCTCTACAAGCATACAAAAAGTATTTGACAACATCTCAAATCCATTCCTGATTTAGAAAAAGAAAAAGCCCAGCAAATTAGGAATACAAGGGAATGGTCTCTATCTGGAAAGGAATTCTATAAAATTCTATGGTTTCCCCTAAGATCAGGCACAAGAAAAGAATTTCTACTCTACTGCCATTCAACATTGCACTAGAGGTTCTAGCCAGTGCAATAACACACAAAATAAAATAAAATAAAGCAAAATGAGAAAAAAAAGGACATAAAACAGGCTTTGTTCACAGACCACATGATCATCTATACAGAAAATGTAATGAATTCAACCAAAGATCAACTATATTTTTATGTACTGCAACAAACAGTAAGAAATTCCAATTAGAGGAGTGCCTGGGTGGCTCATTCAGTTGGGCTTCCAACCTCGGCTCAGGTCATGATCTCATGGTTTGTGAGTTCGAGTTCGAGCCCCACGTTGGACTTTTTGCTGACAGTTTGGAGCCTGGAGCCTGTTTCAGATTCTGTGTCTTCCTCTCTCTATGCCCCTCTTCCACTTGTGCACGCTCTCTCTCTCTCTCTCAAGAATAAATAAACATTAAAAATAATTTTTTAAATCAAGAAAAGGTCAATGATGGCCTCAAAAATATTAAGGATAAATATTATACGTGAAAGCTCTAAGTACTGACAACTAAAACACTATTGAAAGAATTTTTAAATATCTAAATAAAAGAAGAGTTATATGCTGTCCATGGGTTAGAAGACCGGTATTAAGATATTCATTCTCCTTGAATTGATCTATAGATTCAATGCAATCCCAATCAAAATTGAAGTATACTTTTAAAATATAAAACCTAGGGGCACCTTGGTGGCTCAGTCAGTTAAGCATCTGACTCCTGGTTTTGGCTCAGGTTTGACTTTGATCTCATGGTTTGTGATACTGAGCCCCACAGTGGGCTCAGTGCTGACAGTGTGGATCCTGCTTGGGATTCTCTCTCCCTCTCTCTCTCTGCCCCTGCCCCTCCCCACTCGCACGCCCACTCTTTCAAAATAAATAAACTTAAACAAAATATAAAACCTAAAACTATGTATGTGAAGTCAGGAATGGTTAAGACATAAACTCTGGTTCCACATAGTACATATTTTTCAGACTCAGAAAATGTTTCTGGTTCTTTTACTTAAAAGAACATATCTGAAGGACTTAAAGAATGTGTGTGTGTGTGTGTGTGTGTGTGTGTGTGTTTCTTGCACAGAGCATGGTGCATGGTGTGTCTTAGTCAAGAGTAAGAGAATCAAGGTGCATTATACATATGTGTTTTAGAGAAATGTATACACATATACACACATGTACCAAGAACAGGTAGAAATAGAATATGCACCCAAAATAAACTTCCGGTAAAAAAAAATACTTCCCAAGAACATCATCTCTAAGATAAATTGTAGGGATAACAATTTTATTCTTGAGTGAGAACCTGTGTACCTATGAGCCAACCTCCACTCGTATTCTATTATCATTTATCACTAGCCTAAGAAGCAGTTCTTCACAAATCTTCCACGTCATTTCCTCACAAAAATCATTATGGAATAATGTAAAAGAGATCGAAGATTTCACAGGGTGACATAGAAAAGAGGTTACCAAGACAGAGCAAACCCCATACAAAACCCACCTCAGTAGTCATCATCTGATAAGGCAGGTATCTCAACCTCCTTTGTCACATACCCTGCTACCCCAAGTACTAATTTTCTTGGTCCCATATTTACATATCACATTCATATCACTGTCTAGCAAAACAAATGTGCTATAATTAATGGAATACCTCTTCTTCCTTAAAGGACAGCCTATTGTTAAGTGAGTATGCTCTGTAGGAGTTTCACCTCTTATTCCAAGTTAACAAAAAATTTCTTCCAACCATAAGCAAGTGTCTCCTTCACAGCATTCTACTAAAAAAAAAAAAAAAAAAAAAAAAAAAAAAAAAGGAAAATCTACAGCAGCTCTATGTCATTATACTCAATGTAAATAAATAGTCCCATGTGTTATTTATGTAAATGCCCATTGACAAAGACAGGCAAGCATCAATGCTTATAGATATTCACAGCTAAATAGTTGCCCTGCTATGTATTTGGGGGCCGTGGGGGGGCACTACTGATTCTGTTAGATTCATTCAGAAACCCTAGACATTAAGGTGCCTCTATGCATACTTTAGATAAACTTTGTAAACAGTGGAATCTTGACCATATAAATCCTAGAAATATCCTAGTTTCAATCATAGTCCCTTTACATCACATCCTGGGCATTGCAAGATTATCCATTTATTTCACACCACACATACTCCCCATGGGAGACCTATGCTCCAGGCTGAATGTTTCTTGGCTCTCGATTAGAGTAACTCACAATATGGATGAAGCTCCTGATTATCAGTTCCAATTACAAAAGAAGAGAGAAAAGTTTGGTAATCTCTAATGTAAAACACTCATACATTTCCATGTTTAAAATATTCTTCAAAATCTGTGTATTTTTCTCAAAAATGAAACTAAACTATATATTGGGTTTAAATAGTGATTAAGTGACTAATATACTGGACTGTTTAATATCCTTTTCTAAATACAACAATGAATCCCAAAGAAAAGGACAAGATTGTATCCAAAATTTGAATGCAGTTAGCATATATAAGAGCAAATTTTTCCTTATTTAGTTTTAACATACAGTCATTGAAATCAGGGTTTTTTTTTTAATTCTTTAATGTCTATTTTTGAGAGAGACAGAGAGAGAGCATGTGAGCACAAGTGTGGGAGTGTCAGAGCGAGGGAGACACAGAATCTGAAGCAGGCTCCAGGCTCTGAGCTGTCAGCACAGAACCCAACACAGGGCTCAAACTTATGAACTGCGAGGTCATGACCTGAGCCAAAGTTGGATACTCAACTGAGTAAACCACCCGGGCGCCCTGAAGCCAGTTTATTTTTAATTGTGAAATAAAAAATTGGAGAAGAGAGGTAGAAAAAATAAGTTCTATCTTTAGGTTTACCTCTAATTTTAAAGGAAGTAAAATGACAATTAAATGTCCCTGACATGTTATTCTCCCTTCATTTGCATCATGTTTCTAGGCTTCAAAAGATAAAATATGTTTAACTGTATCATTATATTGTTCGAGAAGTAATTCATTAAAGTGAATTTAGTAATTCAAGATATAATAATACTAGAAGCTCTTCAGGTGAAAACCTTTGTAATAACAGTTATGGAAAGATGATTACTCCTTCCTAAAAGAGCCATTTGGATAACAATATTCTGTAATTTGATTCCATCTTTTATTCTGATATTTTGATATTTTATGTGCAATGTTTTCAATATGCAATAAAAATATACTTGTTTAATAAAAGAGTAAATAATTGTATTTCACACATATATAGTTTGGAAATGTAGCCTATTTGGCCAAACTTGAACTCTTCAATTCAGTAGTCCTAATATCAAAATCTGCCTTTTATTTATCCAAGTGATTCACTCATTTATTGACAATAACCACACAAGCATTAACTTAGCAAATTGGTATTGTTAATCTCAGTCACTGGGGGGAAACGAGTATCATTATTGTCACATTACTGACAGCATGGTGTCTGGTCAAAGTAAGTAAGTTTGTTATTTCATAATAAATCAAGTTAATGGTATGCTACGCAAATACACATGTTAAAATTAATCTTTGATGGCATAAAACCATCACTTGAAATGGCATCATTTAATGACCAAAAAAGTATTCATTGTTTTTACCTAAAATCTTGATCTGGGCAAATCAAAACAGAGTGTGAATTGTGTTACCTAATATTACCTAACATATTTATCAAAATATTTTGCATAATATTTTAATAGAGTTTAAGTGTGTATAATTACAGGACAAGGGGAAGCAAAAAGAAGGACTTAAAACCATATTCACATCCTGATGTACATCAATTTGTTTATTGCTTACCATGCATGAGGCACCGTGAGAGATGCTAAGGATTTAAAAACAAATGAGCAGACAGATCCTGTTTCTACAAGCACAAAACTAAGTCTTTTAGACATGCAGCGACTGGAGAGAATGGTTAGAAACAGGAAATTTCTCATGCAGTTTGATGGGTATGGAGAGTGACACAGCACAAGAGCACAAAAGAGGAAGGTGATGGGGGAAATTTGTGAAGACAGTGATGATGAAACTGAATCCTTAGGATGAACAGATGTGGAACAAGAAAACAATAAGTGGCTGGGTAGGGTTGGATATGTGAAGGAACTTAGGTGAGCTTGTCCCAGGCAGAGTGAAGAGTTTATGTTAAAGCTCCATGGTAAAACCATCACTGATTTCAAGAATTTTAGTATGCAGAGGGCTTGATTATAATAAAGAAGTAGAGAAAGAAAAAGAAAAAGAGCTGAGGCTGGAACTAACTTTTTATATCCTACAATTCTTTTCTTTTACCGTGATTCCCACATTATTAACCTTTGACCTACAGTTGAATGGATTCGCTGGCCATCCCAAGTCCTCTGGCCACAGTCTCTTCATTCATCTTTTGCTGGGTGAAATCTAACATCTCGTTTCTTTGAGAAAGCTTTGCATAATCAAAACTCTTAGTTGCCTTTATACTTGAATGTCCATTTGGTTAATTATAAACTCTAGAATATGTCATGTTTCATTTCCCTAAAGATTTTGAAGGAATTTTATCACTATCTTCTTGTGTGGAAAGCTCAAAGCCAGACAGATTTGTGTTGTCTAACATGGTTGTCTTATCAAATTCTCTATCGAATGTCAAGGGAAACTCTTATGCTAGCGTACTCTACATTTATAGATAACGTATTTTAATAGGACAGTATGTAAAATATTAATATTTCTAAGAAACAATCGTCAGAAGAGTTTGGCAAAGTTCCACTGCCTAGAAAATAAATAGCAGGACCATAATTCCATGAGATACCGCTCTATGTCTCTATTGCAGGGGTACAAATTTACAAACATCATATACAATGTGAAAATGAAGTCTACTTCTTCACATTTCCTCAACTACTTTATCTTCTTCTGGATACTTTATTAAGTATTAGAGAAAGAGGAAGTTTTCAACTAATGATATTTCCACCCCATTCTAGTTAAATTGTGTCCTCCTGGCTTAAAAGATTCCTTTCAGGAAAATGCTGTAAGTTTTCAAAGGGTCCCTCATTCAATTTTCCCATCCTTAATGGCACCTGTAAGTACAGGAGTAGGTTGGGGGCAGGGAGGGCTTATTAACACATTTCTGAAGCATGAGTAGGGTCTTAGCTCTGCACAGTTTTCATGCAGGTCTTTTGTAGTGCCTCCAGTCTCCCTCCACAGGTGAACTTTGCATTTCTCTCTTGGCCTCTGCTTCCCTAGCCCCAACCACCACTGGTGGAAGTGTGGAGACTATATATCAACAGGCAGAGAATTTATATAAATGGGGAAATATACAAAGGCAAAGAAACTAATCTTTAGTTCCTATGATAGTTCCTATAATAGTTCCTAAACTATTATAATAGTTCAGGAAAGAAATGGAGGTATTCTGTACTAAGGAAGTGGTAGTAATTGAGACACAAAAATTACAAATACTGTTTTATTTAGCAATAAATAAATAAAAACAATAACTCTGTGATGCTCAGTGGCATGTACTATTATACCTACAAAGTAGGTAAGAAAATAGATTCAGAGAGACTTAATAAATTGTGCAAAACCTCATAGTTGATATGTTGATCTACCTGACCATTAATTGACATGTTGATTGAATGAGTTTCTCCACTGGTCAATCAACAGATCAATGAATGAATGAAAGGTGTGTGTCTGGGAGCTCAGTAGAAAGGACCATCAGCATACATGTGGTGCCTGATTCTTGAAGTCCCAGTGAGCAATACTGTCCAGCAAATATATACAGAACGAGCTAAGAAGAAAAAATTTTTGAACACTAATGTGAAGATGCTTGGGAAATGCTACTAGGATAGTCAAATTCAACTTACCGGTATTATCATTTCTCAATTCCTACCCTAAAGAAATTCTGTGAGTGGGGCTTACCTTCAGTTTGTTTACCCATTAGTGAACCACAGGTTAAGACAAGCCTGAATTCCTAGCCCTGCATTGAGACAATTCATTTTAACTATCCAGAGCCAGGCAGTTGTCAATTGAAAGCAGGGTCTGAATTGTCCTTACATTCAGTATTCTATTTGTTGGGTATTAAAATTCTAAACAGTCTTACTGGATGCTTTGGTTTATTTACTCAGTTTAATGATTTGGCTATTCTCTCCTATTTGTATGTTCAAATTTAATCTGAATTCCAGTGACACAGTGTGATTAAAAGATAATGACTTTAGGACCATGAGAAATTTAAAATGAATCAGGTCTTAACACCCAAGGTATTCCAACTTTGATACTAAACGTGACTCTCAAAGAAAATAACAATTTAAAAAATCCTTCTTATCTCAGACTTAGCCTCTTTGAAGTCAAATTATCTATTTTCCTAGCTATTTATACCTATTGAATCAAGATTTAGAAGGCCGTGTGTTTTTATGAATTTCCTCCACTTAGCACTGTCCTACAAAGAAGTAGTATCTGTATGTGTGGCTGGTGCATCTCTATGCATGACTTTTATGTAACTCTACTGCTACTAAATGAAAACACTGTTTTTTTCATAAAAGTAATTTATAAAAAAAAATAAGAATACAAAAGATAATTAACACAATGAGATACCACCATATACCTATTAGGATGGTCAAAATCCAGAACACAGAAAGCATCAAATACTGGTGAGGATATGGAGCATTAGGAACTCTCGTTCATTACTGCTGGAAATGTAAAACAGTACAACCACTTTGGAAGACAGTTTGATGGTTTCTTACAAAACCAAACATACTTATGCCATATGATCCAGTAATCACACTCCTTGATATCCACTCTAAAATGTTGAAAACTTACATCTACACAAGCAGCTTTATTCATAATTTTACAAACTTGGAAAGCAACTAAGATGTACAGATGAATGTACAAATTATGAAAGTCATATATCGTAATGTTAATCGACACTAAAAAGAGTTAAGATATCAAACCATGAGAAGACATGGAAGAAACCTAAATACGTATAAGTGAAAGAAGCCAATCTGAAAAGGCTATGTACTCTAAGACATGACATCCTGGAAAAGACAAAACTATAGTCAGTAAAACTGTGGTTTTAGGAATTTAGGAGGAGGAAGGAAAGGGGCGGGGGGTGAACAGGTGGACCACAAGGAATTTTTATGGCAGTAAAACCATTCCATAGGATATGATAACGATGGATATACACCTGTATATACTTGTTAAAATTAATAAAATGCACCACAAAAAGAGTGAGCCCAAATACATGGACCTTAGTTAATAATATATCAGTTTTGATTCATCGATTATAACAAATGGACCATACTAATGCAAAAGGCTAATAAGGGGAAATGGGGGGAGTATACTTACTCTCTACTCACCACTTATTTTCCTGTAAACTTAAAACTTCTCTAAAAAAATCTATTAATTTAAAAACACATAGAAAATATCCCACTTTCCATATAATTCCACCCACTAAGTATATCAGTGTATTATTTACTTTCAATAACATTTAAAGTAATGATTTCCTTTTTGCTCATGTTTTGACTATAGGTAGTTAATATTTGAAAAGAATATTGTTGAAATTATCACTTGCTAGAGAGTTATCTAACTTCTATCATTTCCAGGCAGTGGGACAGAACCTTCCTACAGTATATAGCAAAAATAATGTCCCTATGTTCCATGGTTATCTGCTGACATTTATTCACAGATGTTAAGAAAGCAAGGTAACAGAACATGTAAGAGTATCAAAACGGAAAAAAAATAATCTGTACAACATAATAAAAGTATTCCTGATCCAAATTCTCATCTCAGGTGAATAGTACTATTCTCAAAAATTCAACTATGGTGCTGTAGATTTTTTGAGATGCAAAAATTCATGCCCTGAATATAAAATGAGTAGCAGATACTTTAAGAAGAAGGGAGGAAAAGCTATTTATTTTGCATGCTGTGTCAATAAGTTTTACACAACACTGATAACAAACACTAATTGTGTCATATTTTGCCTTCTCTTTTGACATTAAGTCCCACTAATTTTTATTGTATTTAGCAATAATATGAGATGTCTGTCACATTGGGTGTTTATCTAGCACTTGATGATGTTTACAGACATTTTATACTGGAGGCTTTTGTTGATTAATCAAATGCATGTTGAATTATAGAGCAGAGAAATCTATTAGTCTTCCAGTTAGAATAATTAAAAGTAGGTTAGTCAAAGACATCACACAAGTTTTTCTTAGATATTGCTTATCCACAGACATCTAGGGAAATGTATTTATCTTTCTTATTCATAGTGCTACTGTATCCCATTCAGAAAGGTAGAAAACAAGTTTAAGTTTTATTTTTGAGATATAAATTTATTATAAATAATGTATATATTACAAATATATGCAAACTGCATGTACAATATGTATAAAGTTTGATTTCTGTCATAGCAATATTTCTCTAAATAAATAAAATAGTATAATTAATGAGCATTTCCTATATTCTAAGGGCTCCTCATTAACTTTTTACAAACACCTTATGAGACAGACATGATTACTAACTCTGCTTTACAGATGAGGAAACTGATGAACAGAAAGTTAAGTGAAATGTTCAAGGTCATGTCAAGTGACTGGAGAATCAGGATTCAAACCCAGGCAATTAGGTTCCAATACTGGTACTCATAAACCATTCATTATACTTAACTAATACCCAAAAGTTTGCAGGCATTCAGAGAACACCGCCAAAAGCAGACTCCAAAGTGATTCACAGAGAACTTAACATAGCAATAGAAGAAATCTTACATTCCCACCAAGTGAAACATGATTTTACACAAACAGATTTTTAAAAATTTTTTAAAGTTTTAAATTTAAATTACAGTTAGTTAACATACAGTGTGATATTAGTTTCAGTTGTAGGATTTAGTGATTTGCCACTTCTATATATCAGCTGGTGCTCAACACAACAAGTGCCTTCCTTAATTCCCATCACCTATTTCACCCATCTCCCCCACCTACCTCCCCTCTGGTAACCATCAGTTTGTTCTCTATAGTTAAGAGTCTGTTTCTTGGTTTGCTTCTCTTTTTCTTGCCCTTTGCTCATTTTGTAAATTCCACATGAATAAAATCATAAGGTATTTGTCTTTCTCTGACTTATTCTGCTTAGCATAATACTCTCTAGCTCCATCCATGTCATTGCAAATGGCAGGGTTTCTTTTTTTTTTTTTTATAGCTGGGTAACATTTCATTGCATTTATATACCACATAATTTAAAGGGGACTCTATGAGTGCAAAGGAAAGACAAAAGTGATGAAGGCAAGAAAGGATCAGAGAAAATCTTCAGAAACAATGACAAAACAAGTACTCAAATGGCAATAAATACATATCTATCAATAATTATATCTACCCAATTTTTAAGCTCAAGTTTCTAGAAGCACTGATTCAAACATTTTGCTAGTATGAAAGAAATGGCTATAACCAACTGTTTGCATCTCTATGACGTACTTGTACTAATGTAACAGAAACATGCCTAATACTTAGAGAAATCTCAAGGAGAATAACCCTAGGTCTTCTGAAATAAAACTCAGATTCCTATTTCCCTTTTTTAGAAGCTAATTCAGTGAAGTTTTCTACAAAAAATAAAAAGCATGAGAAAAGGAATAGTGTTTGTACAGTTACAGCAAATCCTGGTTATCCACTATTATTGTTATATAAAACTATGAATTGAGAATTTATCATTGAGAGGGATACAGAAATAAGAATATGGATAGAGATGCATATATAGATATATGTAGACAGAGATATAATTATTGATAGACACCTAAGTGTGAGTGTTGAACACTCACAACAACCCTATGAGGCAGGGTTTATCATTTCTACAGGTGAGAAAGCACAGAAAAGTAAAGTAACTTGCTTGAGGTAACATAGCTGGTAATTTTAGCTGGGATTCCCACCCAGGGGTAAAGACTCTTTGCCATGCATACACTAACTTCCTTTGATATTTTTATTCCTATCAAAGAAATAAAAAGAGGAACAAGCAACAGGTATGGCAACAAGCATCTGGCCCTTTGCCTCTCTCTTCAAGGTGCTATAGAGAATGATAAAAGTGAACGTGGGCACTCATAGATACTAATGGTGTATCTTTGGGTGCATGACCACTGGGAATATGAATCAGGTGAGTCAGCCTGGGGATTTGCCTGTGAGATGAAGCTGAAATAGGGTAACTGCACTGGGATGGGGGTGGGGAGACAAAGAGAATCAAGATGGAAAGCAGCAGATGTTGGGGTCTTTCTTTTCCTTTTCTTTGCCACTTATATAAAAGAATCTGAGATAAGTCTAGATGTAAAAAGAGAGGGATTGAGAATTTAGCATGATTAAAGAAAAAGGGGAAGAAAACTCAAGACCAACAAGGAACAGAATGAGAAAGTGCTGACTCCCATGGCTACCCAATGGGAGGAGAGGGTGCCTGTCCATGGCATAAGTGAGCCCAGATTCTTAAGTATCTTTGCACATTGATACACATGGTAGAGAATGACTTGCAAACATTGGTTCTCAACTTGGGGGGATTTTGTCCCCATCCCCAACCCCACCTCTACCAAGAACATTGGAATATGTCAGGAGACATTTTTGGTTATTGAGACTCGGGGAGGGGTGCTCCTGGCATTTGTGCATAGAGGCCAGGGATGCTGAACATCTTACAATGCACTGGACAGCCCCTCAAAACAACGAATTATCCAGCCTCAAATGTCAATGGTATCACTGTTGAGAACTCTTATGTCAGGGAATTACTTGTTTCTTTGCCTGTATAGGCACAGGACCCTCAGAGGAAAATTTGGAAACTAATGAAAGGAAAAGAATGGTGTCTGTCCTCTCTCCAGTCTCTCAGATAAGTTTCCAGTTCCTGCATAGAAAGGATTTGGGGTCAGAAGCTGAAATATATATTTAAGCTGAAATAAATAAATAAATAAATAAATAAATAAATATAATATATATTTACTTATTTATTTATTTGGAGAAATATGAGTCTGTGAGACACAGCACTGCTCTTTGCAACCAATGACTGGGGAAAGGGCTATTTCTCCCCCTTCTGCATGGATCCTGACACGGAGCTAGCATTTTAAGAATGTTTTGGGCCTACGCATTAGTTTAAACTTGGTAATCATCAACATACCCAGTTCCCACACATGATTTTGTGAAGAGAGGACAATTTCAGAAGGTTGCTGGGACTGAAAAATGGTAACAAGGTCGGTGGGCAACACACAGTGACTATCACTGGTAGATGGGTGTATAAGCATGTCATTGAATCCTAATCCCTTACCCCCATGACTTCCAGAAATACTTGAGGGGAATTTGAGCGGTGTGGGTGGCTGGAGGACCTGTGTTAGAAGCCAGGAGCAAAAACAGGGAATTTGAGGTTTCAGAGTTTTTGTGGCCACACAACAGGCATATACTAGTGAAGACTTGAAAGCTTTTGCATCACACAAGACATACAAAAATAAAACATTTATATGTTGGTAAGTTCTCATGTAGGATTCCCTTCAGACATCAAGACTAATGATAGATATAGATATGTAAGAAGAAAATACGTGTTCACATAGTTGGAATGTCAGCTAAAAATCTAGAAGGAAATACAGAGTTAGAAAACCATTATTTTGCAAACACCATGGTAAAAATTTATTTATTTATTTATTTTATTTATTTATTTATTATTATTGTTTTTATTATTATTTTCTAAAACACATTTTTTTTTTTAGCACAAAAGCAGTTAATTTTACTTATTTTTTATTTTTTTATTTTTTTAATTTTATTTTTTATTTTTTAAAATTTACATCCAAATTAGTTAGCATATAGTGCAACAATGATTTCAGGAGTAGATTCCTTAGTGTCCATTACCCATTTAGCCCATCCCCCCTCCCACAACCCTTCTAGAAACCCTCAGTTTGTTCCCCATATTTATGAGTCTCTTCTGTTTTGCCCCCCTCCTGTTTTTATATTATTTTTGTTTCCCTTCCCTTATGTTCATCTGTTTTGTCTCTTAAAGTCCTCATAGGAGTGAAATCGTATGATTTTTGTTACAAAAAATTTATTTAACTGAGAATTATCAATGGATTCTTAAACTACTGAATAAAAGTTTGAAAAACAGAATATTTACCTAGTCTCAAATTACATCCTCCAAATAGTTAATGATTACAAAGGGAAAAAATAACTTTACAATGGAGACACCCAGGAGATCCCATCTTTACTAATGATCAAAATTCACACTTCCTTCACCCCATTAATGAGAGAACGCAATATCATGTGCCTCCTTGATACAACAATGAGCTGATGAGGACACATAATCATTCCTGTGCTATTTCTATCAAAAATGTGTAAGCTGGATGCAAGCATGGGAAAACAGCAAACAAAGTCACATGTTAGGACCTTGTACAAAAGACAGGTAACTTCAGAGTTTCTCTAAATTAGTGATGACAAGCTATTTGAAGGAGTCTGGGCCTAGAAGACTTATATGGAAGCTGTGCTTGCACTTTCGTGGGGAGCTGTATGGGAAGTGGGCTGACAGACATGGAGAAGCTAATACTCCCCACCTTCAATCCCAGGCCTATTGCCATCTCCAATTGTCTCTCTTTTTTTAATTCCCATTTCTAAAAAATGTTTAACTATAGCTGACATAATATTAGTTTCAGGTGTACTAAATAATGATTTGACAACTATATACGTTACAAAATGCTTACCACAGCAAGTGTCTTTACCATCTGTCACTCTACAAAGTTACTGCAGTCTTACTGACGGTATTCCCTGTGTACTTTTCATTCTCATGACTTATTTATTTTATAACTGGAAGTCTGTACCTGTTAACGGAGGTTGCAAGTACTAAAAGCATTTATTCTGAAATTAAGTAAAATAACTGAAAAACGTCTAATCGTCTCCCAAGATAGAGCTATGGTTACCATTATTAAAATCTCTTGACACCTAGATATTTGATAGGAACTTTCTAACATTATTTCAATGATGTGAGGCTAAACTCAGTGCCTTTTAAAATTCATATTCTACTATGTAAGAAGCATCTCTCCTAGCCTGACCCACTGGGTACCATAATTTTTGAGCTCATAAAGGATAGCAGTTTCACAACTGCCATTTATTTAAAAACACTTGTTACAAATTTAACATTATTAAACAATTTTCAAAATGTCCTTAGTTTTTTTCCTGTGCTAATAAGTAAATTATTAAATAAGGTCAATAGTTAGTATCGAGTAGTTTGCTGTTTTATTATTTTCATGGCTATGATTATTGTCAGTTTAAAAATTTTAATCTTGATTACAGATATCAAACTTTTCTATCATTAATTTGACCAACATTGTAGTGATAGCAAAACAAAAAAGAAATGTGATAATATTCCTCTAAGCTGTATCTGGAAGAACTCTTACATTTAAATCTCAATAAACAGAGAAATATAATTATGTATACACACACACACACTTTACTTAGTGACATATAAACTCTAGGTATTATAGTCTAGGAATTTAAACTCTGGCAACAGTAAGTGAAATTATACTTATAAAATAATATGACCTCTTTGATAGGTGTAAAAATGCAAGGATTGTCTATCAGTCAAGGTTCTTGTTTACCAATGACAGAAACCAGCTCTGGTTGCCTTCAACAGAAAAAAAAATTGACTAGTTGGGAATTGGTTGGTTCACAGAATGAGGAAAGTACTTATAATCAGACTCAAAATAGACAAGTCTTACAGTTAAAGATCATAGATTGGTATGTATATATGCACACATTCATTTAACTATAATCCCACCTGAAGCATTTCCAGAATTACAGGAAAGTACACACACACACACACACACACACACACACACACCAAAACCTACAAGGCCTAAGAAAATGATGGGAATAAATGAATGCAACCATACTTGGACAGCCTAATTTCAGATAAGTAAGTGGGTAATGGACTTAGAAGACTTGACAAAAATGACTACTAAACCAGCAGAATGGGAGAGCAGGAAGCAGCACAGCTTACATTACAGTCTCCAAATGGTTAAGAAGTTGACGAAACCACTATCCACAGAAGAGGGGGTAATGATGAAAAGGTTAAGAGTTTGAACCTAAGCTCCCCTTTCACTCCATGTAGCCAAGTGATTTGGTTCATAGCAGCGGAAGCCCAAAGGTTTGTTTTGCATCACAGGTAACATATCAGCCACTCTTAAATATAAACAGACAGGCAAGTTGAAAACACATTTGAGATAACCCTGAAAAAAAGAAGGAAGGAAGGAAGGAAGGAAGGAAGGAGGGAAGGAAGAGAGGAAGGGCAAGCAACTTGGGTAAAATAAGGCTTTACAGACAGAAAAAAAAAACTTCCAGCAAAAATATGATCTTAGAAATTTAAAACTCAAAAGAAATTAAACATTCAACTGAGAAGGTGGAAGATATTATACTCGAGGTAATCTCCCAGAACATAGGAAAAAACTGAGAGTTGAAAAACAGAGAAAAAATACAATTAGAGAAATACACCAAGAGATGCCACAATTAATAGCAGTTCTAGAATATGAGATGAGAGAAAATCTAAGAGAGAAATAGCATCAAAGAAATAATGAAGAAACCTCAAAACAAAGAAAAGGTTGCAAAGGAAAATTGGGAATCAGAATTGGCTCAACACTACAACCTGAAAAAGAATGGATAAATAACCTAAAAATTCTAATAAGAGTTTATTTCCAGGGGCACCTGAGTGGCTCAATCAGGTGAGCCTCTGACTCTTAATTTTGGCTCAGGTCATGATCTCATAGTTGATGGCACTGAGCTCCACATTGGGATGTGCTTTGCTGACAAGCAGAGCCTGCTTGGGATTCTCTCTCTCTCTCTCTCTCTCTCTCTCTCTCTCTCTCTCTCTCTCTCTCCCCTTGTCTCTGTCCCCCCACACCCCATGGCTTGTGCTTTCTCTCTCGCTCAAAATAAACACGCTTTAAAAAAAATAAAAAAAAAATTTCCACCTGAACCAAACTATCACACATGTGCAGGTCTTCTACTAAAATTTTCAGAAAATCAAAACTTCAAGAAATGTCCATTCCATACATGCCTTACTAGGAAATAACTGGAGGTATTCCAGCAAGATCAAAGATAACCCAAAAAAGAGAGAGAAATAGGAAACAGAAAGTCTCTAACACAAAAGAGAAATGAAGACAGGAAGATGGCTTCCCTTCCTCAAGATGACACTGTGCATACCTACAGAAAGCAATCATTCTGGGTTCAATACTCCAATATTCCAATAAAATATATTCCAATAATATTCCAATAAAAGATGACTAAGAAAATGAAATTATGAAAAGTACCTGAAATACTGAAATACATTTTACCCGAAGGAGAAAGAGTCAAGGACTAAGTACTCACAAAAGTAAACAAAGTACTCACAAAAGTAAACAAAGCACAAAACTATAACTATAGTTGGAAATTGGGGGAAAAGTATACTCTTTGAGGTACAGGCCAGGGCAGTGAAAAAGAGTGAAGCTTTCATCTGCCAGAATGTGAAGGTGATACACCTAAAATTCATAAATAAAGAACTAGAAAATAGGTATTTTATTGGAGAGATGTGGAGATAAACACCAAAAAGCTAAAAGAATTCCCAATGGCGGTTTCTGAAAAAGTAGGAAATGTGAATGGAGAAAGAAGAGACCAGTTTCCCTTGAGTTTTGTTGACTCTGACTTGTTAAAAACTGTGTGTATACATAGGGGTTCCTGAGTGGCTCAGTCAGTAAAGCGCTCGACTTTGGTTCAGGTAATGATCTCATGGCTTGTGAGTTCAAGCCCCGTGTCGGGCTCTGTGCTGACAGCTCAGAGCCTGGAACTGCTTCAGATTTTGTGTCCCTGTCTCCCTCTGTCCCTCCCCTGCTTGTGCTCTCTCTCTCAAGAATAAAAAAAAAAAAAAAAAAAAAAAAACATTAAAAAAATTTTTAAATAAAAAAAAACTGTATCTATAACTGCTGAAAATAGAAAACTGTATTAAAAAACAAAACAAGTAACAGCCAAGAGAACTTATGCTGGCAAATTTATAGGCAAACTCATGCTAGAGGAAGAGATTAGGATATCTACTAGACACTGGATAGCTGGGACAATGGTCAGTATCACCACTGCCACCACCAACAAGACTTTTAGGACAGAGCCACGCAAAAAAGCGTCCTCCACACTAGTGGTGTTACCACCTTAAGCCTTGTGAGATATGCAAATCCTTGATCTCTCCATCCCAGACTGCTGAATCACAAAAGGGAGAAGGATGAGGGTGGTCAGCAGGTATGTGCCGTTTTCTCCACGCAATTTGGAGCAAGTTGAAGATGAAAATTATTGCTCGAGACCGCTAGTTCTCAGATGTGAGCATGCACCAAAATCACCCCTAAGACTTGTTGAAACAGACTGCTAGGCCACACCCCCGGAGCTTCTGATTCACACATCTGGGAGGGAGCCCCCAGTCTTCGCATTTCTAACAAATGTCCAGACAATGCTGACTGACGTAATAGACCTGGGGATTCCACAAAAGCAGTATTCAAAATTCTGTCACAGAACCCCTTCTATTCTTATTTTTTTCTCAGGACTCCAAAGAGTTTTTGTTTATATGATTTATATCTATTAATATTCAACGCATTAGAAAGTAAAACTATTTAAAAATAGTTATGTATTGTTTTTTTAAAATTAAACACATTACATGCTAGCACCAATGTTTTCTTTTTTTAATTCTTTTTTTTATGTTTATTCATTTTTAAGAGAGAGAGAGAGAAAGAGAGAGAAGGACAGAGCACAAGTAGGGGAGGGGCAGAAAGAGAGGGAGACACAGAATCCGAAGCAGGCTCTAGGCTCTGAGCTGTCAGCACAGAGCCTGATGCCGGGCTCGAACTCACAAACCGTGAGATCATGACCTGAGCCGAAGTCGGATGCTTAACGGACTGAGCCCCCGGGTGCCCCTAAATATTTTTAATATTTTCTAAACAAAACAAACTGAGTATGAAATGATACTGTTACACATTTTTGAAATATCTCTTCCATGTCTGACTTCATTAAAGACAGCTGGATTCTCCTAGCTTCTGCAGCAGTCTGTTGCAATATCACATGCCATACGGCCTCTAGAAGATTCCACTCTATGCTCATGATAAAATCAGTGTGAAACAGGCAAATAACGTGCTACTGTTAGTGTGAAATTAGTTTTGACATTGTGAACACCCCCGATAGGGTTCCAGGACAATGCTCTAAGAACTGCTCCTCTAGACCATCCCTATTTTTTATGTTCTCATTCCTCAATAAATTCCAGGCAAGAGCACCTGTTTGGCTGAGGTGTGGATGCCAGAGGTCAGGAGGAGCAGGCATCTGGCCTTTTTGTATCTCTGGTAGGAATGGGAGGTAGAATTCTGCCTCCCACCATAATTAATTTAACTGTAGTTTCTCCAAATACAGGAAAAGATTTAAGATACTGGTCAAAAAAAAAAAGTCATTGCAGTATTGAGCTTTTACCAGAATTCATCTGACAGCTACATCTGGCACTGCAAGGTTACATACAAAATAATCATTTATCTAAAAGGGAACACCAGGTCAAAAGAAAGACACAGGTGGTAAGCACCATTACAATGATTCCTGATGTAGCAAAAATTGGAGATATTCAGCCTACTATGCCTGGCTGGCTCAGTCAGTAGAGCATGCAACTCTCAATCTCAGGGTTGTGAGTTCAAGCCCCACCTTGCATGTGGAGCCAAAAAAACAAAAAACAAAAACAAACAAAACACATTCTCAAAACCAGCCCACTAAATACTACTACCCATTATTTTCAGAACAGCTTGTGGGCAATTAAATTTGCCATAAATCCTAATGCAAATGAAAGACATTAGATGCTTCATTGGGGGAAAAAGTTTTCCTACCCAAACGTGAAGATGAAAATTGTATTTTCTCAACAGGATAAACAAGTTCATTGAATACAACCTATCCACTTCATTACCTGTTTAAAATTATTCTTTCACCTTTCTTCTTTGAGAATGGTCCAGAGACACATTTCATACGCATCTGTATCATGGCTTATATTTTAACTAGTTTAGAGCCTATTTTTTTAAAAATGGTTCGCATCGTATCAAGCATTTTGTGTGCGAACTACTTTGTTTTTCAAACAACTATTTCTTTCTGACATGCCAGGGTTTGGTTAATACTGTTTATACACTCCATTGTTAGTTCTGTAGTTAGAAGCTATCTTGAGATGCAACGGACAAAGTGCCTGTCATCTTTTTTTTTTAATTTTTTTTTCAACGTTTATTCATTTTGGGGACAGAGAGAGACAGATCATGAACGGGGGAGGGGCAGAGAGAGAGGGAGACACAGAATCGGAAACAGGCTCCAGGCTCTGAGCCATCAGCCCAGAGCCCGACGCGGGGCTCGAACTCACGGACCGCGAGATCGTGACCTGGCTGAAGTCGGACGCTTAACCGACTGCGCCACCCAGGCGCCCCAGTGCCTGTCATCTTAAATACTGGCGATGCTATTCTAATGGAGTTATTGTTATAATTCTGAGCATCAGGCGAGTCGGGAAGAAACTTGCTCAGAGAGCCACAGGATTGAGGGCTTCTCCTTCAGGTGTGTGGAGGTCGACCTAAAGAAGAAGGTAAACTAGTAGAAAACTTCACTTATGAGCTCTATAAGTACAAAGCTACAGAAGTAATAGACTTAAAATGGACTGCTGTAAACATTGTTTCATCACCTAGCAACACTGCGCCCAAGGGGGGAAGGAAAAAAACGTCTTTGGGAGAAAATAATATGACATGTCACAGTATGAATAGCTAATCATAAGCATCATATTTCACATGAAATGCCAAAAAAAGAGAAAATCTGGGTGTTGGGCCGCCTATTCTTGTTGCTATTTGTATAGATATTCAATAGTAAATAGTATGCCATCTTTAAATTCAAAAACGAAAGTGTTCTTAGATCAAGAACACTGAACACAGTATTAGAAATTATAATATGCTATAAAAGATGGTAAAATATTGCTCTTCAGAGAAGCGGATGTTTTGTCTACTTCATTTCTCTGACAATCACCCCAATTTAAATAACTGAAAGACCTGAGGGGTCAATTCTGTCCCCTACAGGTGAATTAATTTTCCGTAGGCATTATAATTCTATTACATCAGTGTTACTGTCTTAATAAAGAGTAGATTTCAGTTAAAACTTTGCTGTGATCACTAACAGACCACTGAGGACCCAGGAGGGCACCACTTTGCCTTCTCTGCAATTCCAGCATCAGGTGAACTCTCAAAACATTGAATTCAGTTCACAACATCTACCTTGAAACTCACCTGCCAAAACTCTAGAAGTCTACAAGAACTCATCTTCAGAAGGTAAAATCTCTCGCAGATCATAAGCCAGAAATTTAAAAAAGTGAGAAAACTCACTCCACAGAAGGGAGTAAATGACAAGGAGCAGTAAAAATCAGCTTGAGCCAATTATATCTGCTGTAAAGAATTTCTGTCATTCTATGAACTAATTTAGGAGCCAATGTATTCAGAAGTCAGAGTGATGCGGGAGGCAAGGTGCACAAAAATATAATGCAACATTATCCAACAAACAGTACAGGACAACAAAAGGAAAACAGAGGAGCGTAAGGCAAGTCAGACCCTTGGGATTTTATTAAAGACAAGGCTAACTTCTAGAAATAGCTACAGAGCATAAGTAACAACCTTTGCAAAGGGCTACTATTTTCACCCATTAACATAGTATCTCTCCTTACAGAGAACAGGTGATGAGAGAATGAAAAGGCAGGGATCTTTGCTACACTAGGAGCTGCCTGCCTTTACTTTGCTCTATAGCTTCATAGGAAACAACAGCTCTGCAAGCCGAAGTCCATGTGCACATATTCCTGAACACTGTGAATCAACAATTAGGTTCTAGAACTATCAAATGGTCCTAAATGAGAATCTCATGTACACATTTTCTAGCAGCAACATAACTGGCCTTTCAAAGGATATTTGTTTCTGAGAAGCCATAGAGAACAGCAACATTAATTCCTAGAAATGTCATTAAATATTAATGAAGAGTAACATTTATTATCAAGTAAAATTCACAGATGCAGGAGATCTTTAATTTGAAATGCCAATTCATCTAACAGGATTCATAGGATGAAACTATGCAACTCATAAATTTGCTTTCACTTTATAGTTTGGGCTCTGGCAGGCGGTGAAATTAGGTACCTCACAATTCATGCAAACGACTGTCAGTCCAGTCCGAAAAAACAGGCACCACTCGGGTATTAGGGCTCAAATATCCTAACACATGAATTGTTAATTACACTTTTCCTTTTGAAGTCGGACTGTACCAACTACTATAGTTTGGTGTCTGTTTAAATAGGTATTTGGGGGAAAGGCAACTAAGTATACCTGGACACTTCTGAGTAGCCTGCTGCCTATCTCCATTTTAACCTAACCCAACACTGGTTCTGCCTGGCTTGACCACAGCACCACCTTTTACTCACCCCAATCTCCTCATTTTGCCATCTGGGACTTGACCGTGTCTTCAAAGCTCCCCAACAGCCAAGAATGGAGAACCCTCCACCTCTGCTCTGTTGTAGACTTCTCTCCTGCACTCCAGATCCAACTGGAACTTATCATAGGACAAAGATCCATTTGCCATTCTCAGTTTTCTGTTCTTCCTTCTTCGAAGCCACAAAGACAAATAAAATAAATAACTGGAAGCAAACGTGCTGACCTACCTGAACAGCCCACGATAACTGTCCCCCAAGAAGAAATCTCTTAAAACTACCTTACTGGCTCATTTAGGTAGCACACGTTTATTTGATTCAGCCACATTCTGCAAGGTAAGCTAAAGCTAACATTCCTGTATTTGTTACTTTGTAGGATTTCATTTTTAAAACTGCAGTATAAAAGAACATAATAAGGGCCTGGAGTGTTGATTTTTCTAAAACATGGATATGAATCAAGTTTCCCCACAGAATTACATATTTCTTCTAGAAATCAGAAGGGTGCTCTACTGTCAGCCTTGCCCTCAAAGGCCATTTGAGGCAACTGTCCTACTAGACAAAGGGTCTTAGCATCTCGGCCCCAAATCAGATACAATCCTTATTACTCACTTTTGAAGAATCTAATGCTATCAACAGTTCCTATCTCCAGGTGCATGAGGATATTAGGATTAGTTACTGTGTAAATTGCCTCTAGCTAGGTACCTAGACCATGCTTATTACCAAAAAAAAAAAAAAAAAAAAAAAATTAATTTCAGGATAGCTTTTTCTTTCAGTAAAGGGAGAAAAATCTAAGTAGAACTCTAAAATATTCATAAGTACTAAAATCTGTTCTGTTAAAATGAGAAAGAATTATAGCCCTGATATATTTAATGTGAAACTACTTTTAAAGGTCAGTTATCTCCTGTTTCGCCTTGATTTGCCACATGATTTAATCAAAGGAGAGGGACCATGAGATGGGTCTCTTATAATTAATAGACTAAACATGCCCATCATTTTATGACATCTAAATATTTTAGAGCTTAACCCAGAAATCTTGAGTACAGATTACTCCAACCTATTACATTTTTGCTCTAAAAACATTCTTACATAATAACCATAGAAAGAAGAGTGCCTCAAACTTTTCCACTCCTGAATTAATAATCATTTGCCATCAGTTTCTGGGATGATTCTTACAAATAACTGCACAGCTTCTGTTTGGTTGATCTTATCATGCTACCAAGCCTGTGGTAACAAATAGAGTTAAGAATTAACTTTCTAAAGGGAAAGCAACAAAAATTCTGCAACAAAAACTCAGACCTATTAAAAAGGATTTTCTCTTTATTTTTTTTTCACCCTGACTTTCAATAGGCCTTGGGTTTCTTAGCCTGGCAGAAATGAACACGTCAGCTTTCATTGCAAATCACTGCCCAGCTAAAATGGAATTTTGAAAAGATGTGCCACCTTTTTCATTAATAATAACATCAAATTCTTTTTTTTTTTTTGGTTTGCTTTATAGACATATCCTTCTCAGTTCCACAAATCATTTCTTTGTGACTATGGATCTAAAAAGAAAAGACTGAAGAAGACTGAATTCTTTTCCTCTGTCACTATGAATTACATAAATATAAGATATAGAAAGTCTTTCTGCCTTAAATACCAGTAAATCTCTTCCAAAACTCTGATTCCAAGAAAGCAAAGGAGAAAAAGTCGAAGCCAGGAAACAAGGAAGAAAGGATGGAGGGAAGAAAGGAGGAATGGAGGTGGGGAGAGAGGGAGCAATACCCTCTATATGAATAAATCTAAACACAAAAAGAAGTTACAGAAACAAGTATACCAAAAGACTCAATTCTCAAGAAAAAGTTGTTAATTCAACCTATTAGCTTATTTACAAACCACTTTTATTATCAATAATGCATGATTCAGAAACCAGGATAATATTAAAGCTCAAACCTTATGATTTTGCATAATTTGCCGCCATGGGAAGTTGGTGCACTGCAGCATTGACAAGGCACAGATGGGCTGAACCTTAGTATAACCCCAACAATTAGCATCTCGTAGGATATGTGAGTTATCTATGGTTCTCATGGATTGCCTTTTTGTCTTCATCAGCATTTGTCTGCGGTTTACAGGGACCGATTAATATATGGCATTTATATTTCACAGGCACAGCCATCAGGCTGTCACTTTTGCCTCTAGGTAAACATATGCAGTTTGAGGCAATTGTTCTTTATAATTTGCATACCAGCCTCTGATTGATGGAATGCCAGAGCTATAAAATCTTGTTAGTAAAACAAAAACTCGGTCCAGGTGTTTGTGATTTTTTATGATTTTGACTTTCAAGGTCAAAGCGCTACCTTTGTAGTCAGGCTTCCACACAGCTCAAGGGAAAACTGGTGAGTCCAATGGAAAGTACCAGAGTCTTTCTTCTCATGAATCACAGAGCAGCAGCCTCAGACCCCCTGCTAGAAATGCAGAATCTCAGGCTGGGCTCCATACCTGCCACATCAGAATCAACACTTCAGCAACTTCCTGGGATTTGGGGTGTACTTTAGTGTTTGAAAAGTCAGCTAGAAAGATTGCCTTCTAGTATGCAATACATTCCAGCAGTTTAAAGCCATTCAGGTGGACTCTGAGAACAGCCCCTCCCAACCTGAATCTTAAGTCGTTTTAACTATGTCAGCTGTGTTGATGGATTAATCTCACATACGTAATCCGATACCAAATGACTTTGTGTATTCAGTTCTTAGAACCACTCTGCCAATTAATTACCCAGGCTGATTTTGATTTTAAGTTCCTTTGACTTAATTTACACAAACAAAACAAAACTTTTACATTCAGAAAATCTCAGGAGCCAGCATATGTGGGAATAAACCCAGTAATCGGGTGGGCCTCAAAGTTACTTAAATGTATTACTATTTAATGATGTGTGCATTTAAATGATGAGTTTACTTATTTTTTTGTAAAGGGCCAGATGGTAAATATTTGAAGCTCTATGCACCAACAAGCAATATAACTTCATTTGTATCCAAATTTAGTATTCCCTACATTAAAGGGCAGAAGTCATTGTTAGGTCTTGGCCATACAAAAAAAGGCAATGGTCAGGATTTCATTCATAGGCTACAGTTTGCTGATCTATGATTTGGGTGAGCAATCTAAAATGTACAGAATGAGGGTCTGAGACCTAAGAGATAGCATTCTGGGACAGGATCCAGGAGCCTGTAGATACAGCAGATCTATTTGTCACTGTAGTCCTAGCCCCTGCCAAGGCTTTGGTCTGGTGAGGCCAAGAGGCAACATGACATAGTTCTATGATTCTGAAGAGAACGGGTAAGGATAACATGGATTTAGTTACCATGTATTATTGCATTAGTAATGAGCATGTGCCTCTTTGATACTCTAAGGAAGTAAGTTTCCACTCAACAAAGGAAAAGTCTTCTTCTAAAATAGGGAATAAACTTACAGGACACTCTGCAACATAAGGTAGTAAGAATTTTTTTTTTAATTTTTTTAACGTTTATTTATTTTTGAGACAGAGAGAGACAGAGCATGAACAGGGGAGGGGCAAAGAGAGAGGGAGACACAGAATCCGAAGCAGGCTCCAGGCTCTGAGCTGTCACCACAGAGCCCGACGCGGGGCTCGAACTCACGGACCGTGAGATCATGACCTGGGCCCAAGTCGGACGCTTAACTGACCAAGCCACCCAGGCGCCCCAAGAATGTTTTTTAAAAAGCCACTTTAGGGGCGCCTGGGTGGCGCAGTCGGTTAAGCGTCCGACTTCAGCCAGGTCACGATCTCGCGGTCCGTGAGTTCGAGCCCCGCGTCGGGCTCTGGGCTGATGGCTCAGAACCTGGAGCCTGCTTCCGATTCTGTGTCTCCCTCTCTCTCTGCCCCTCCCCCGTTCATGCTCTGTCTCTCTCTGTCCCAAAAAATAAATAAATGTTGAAAAAAAAATTTTAAAAAAAAATAAAAAGCCACTTTACATACTGAATAGACTAGCCATACCAAAGATTAATGACTGAGATTTTGTTCAACAGTATAGCTAAGAAATTCCTAATTTTGCATTTTCTTTTTTTCTAAGAAATGTTCTGCAACTTAATTAAAGAGAGGCCCTAAAAAGGTTATGTTCAAGGTTCAGGGGGTGTGCTGTGAAACTGCCCTTTATTATCTTAAAATAGTTACTTGATCTGTGTGTGTGCATGCACTTTCAACAATGCTACTGCTTTTTTTAAAAAAATTTTTTTAATGTTTATTTTTGAGACAGAGACAGAGCATGAACAGGGGAGGGTCAGAGAGAGAGGGAGACACAGAATCCGAAGCAGGCTCCAGGCTCTGAGCTGTCAGCACAGAGCCTGTCACGGGGCTCAAACCCACAGACCTTCAGATCATGACCTGAGCCGAAGTCGGACGCTTAACCAACTGAGCCACCCAGGCGCCCCCAAAGCTACTGCTTTAATGCTACCAACAGGAGTGTCCTGCTTGGGAGTAGTGGGGTGCTAGGCTCAGGGTGAGTGTGGACCGTGAGGGGAAGATGATGACTATAAGCCTGGAAGGAAAGAGGGTAGGCCTGGAGGCCAAGCTCAGGAACCCCTCAGATTTACTTCTGGAAATGGATAGATACCATAAATGAGTCACGGTAAGCTATGACCATGCCACCAATAAGATTAAGAAATTCTTAATTTCTGCCCATCAGAGTTAAGGTCTACTTTCTGGTATCCTTCTGGCTCTTTGTGAATGCAATCAGTTCTGATTCATGAAGGTTAAGAATTTGCTCTTGAAGAGTTTGTACTTGTTAACATTCTCTCTAGCATACTTCTGAAAAACAGCAGAGACTCAATGCACCCTTCTCTTTATGGCTGGATGTTTTTGCCGTGGCAGGGTGGAGTGGAGTAGAACATAAAGCCTGTGACGTGGGAGTGGCCCTGTGAGCTTTGTGCTTTAACTTTCTTTTTTTCATTTTTTAATGTTTATTTATCTCTGAGAGAAAGACAGAACATGAATGGGGGATGGGCCAAAGAGAGAGGGAGACACAGAATCCATAGCAGGTTTCAGGCTCTGACCTGTCATCACAGAGCCCGACGTGGGGCTCAAGCTCATGAACTGCGAGATCATGACCTGAGCCGAAGTCAGACGCTTAACCGACTGAGCCACCCAGGCGCCACTGTCCTTTAACTGTAGATATTAGTTTTAGGGGCTACTGAAAACTCACTTTCCCACCCACACCCTTGGCAAACATTGCTAATCCATCACAGCACAAGGTGCCGAGCTTAAGCGCTCTCAGACCGCAAATCATTTGATCCGGCATTAAAGAAGAAACCTATTGTCATCCCTTGTCTGTAGACACATTTGTGAAGCATGGTGCTTAGTACTAAGAGCAAAGACAATACGTCAGGCATTAGGAATGTGAATTTGACTACTGTATCAACTCTCCTATCCTGTGTGTCAGTAACCTAAAACGAGATACTGGTGGAACAGCATATAAAACCACAGATCTCAATAATCCAATGAAGAATGATCCAGCTTCCTCAGGAAGTCCTGCTTTATGCTCTCTGGGGTCCAGTGGTGCCCAGCTGTCAGCGTATGCTACTTCTAGATTGGTTTGCCTAATGTCCACTGGGAAGCAACAAATAGGGCCTTTCTATAAGTACAGCATTATGCACAAAAGTCTAATTTTTTGCAAAGATTCCTTAGGTTCTGTTAAGGTGCCTATTGCCTAAATCATCTTGGGAACATCCCATTAGCAGATTTCTTGGCATTTAGTCTAAAAATTGCTAATACCAGATACATAACTGTGATGTAAGAGAGCAGGGCTCTCTTTTCTCACATGTCTGAATTCACAAGCCTATTAGTGGAAACTTTATATTCCATAGTGGAAGGAAATAGGGAGATGATGAATAAGAAAAGGTTTGGGTTCTGTTAAAATATAATATCCCGGAGCTTTTCCAGGGAAGGTGGCAAGAAACATGTCTGTGTTGGCTGTCATTCCAGGGAGCATGACATTAATTTTACTTTCTGCTAGTCAAGATATGTTTATTCTGTTTAAGTCAATTTATAGGCACCTGATGTGCACCTACAAGGTGTACAGGAAACACATAAAAGTGCATTTTTCCCTTTGCTTCAGAATCCCCGAGTCAGCTATTCCTTCCCTGGCCCCGTTTGTCTGCCCAACTCCGTCTTGTCAATAGCTGGTTGCTAACCGTTCATCCAATTTGGGCTCAGCCATTTCACGTCTGGCTGCCGGAATATTGTGACCTGGCATTGGACTGTCTATTCTGTCTTCAACTGCCATCCTTCAGGAAATTATTTCTAATGTTCTCCCAACACCTCCAATTACCAATGTCCCAAAACCTAAGCTGAGAAGTAACCACCTGGACCTCATTTCTAATCCCTTAGCCAAACAGGAGAAATAAACGATGAGAAGCCCTAATGGCTTTTGACTGAGTCCATGAGTTTCAGCATCATCTCCACGGATCTCAGAAGGCTTCCAACACTTTCATTTCCAACACAAACGGAAAACCCTTCAGATTTCACTTTTTCCTGGCAGAGCTAGGTAATTTCTATACGCAAAGCGATGGTGTCCTTCACAATTCCACCACCTTCTTGGGTTCTGTGGTGCTGAAATCTAACCAAGAATTATGGGCCAACTCTGGTCAGACATTGTGCATATCTGCACAGAAATCCCGGCACGAAGTCACAACACTTTGCCTGAACTCACTCAGCAAAGAGAGTACACCAACAGAATCCAGTTACCAGCAACGAAAGCCAGGGAAGGGGACTCTGCCATCAATGAGATGTAAAGACAGAGGAAATTAGGCGTCAATACTGACTGGCTCAAAGGACAGACTGGGAAGACAAGAGCAGGGGGAAAACTCTTCAAATTGCCTTTCAGCTTTCTCTAAAAAAAAAAAAAAGAAAGAAAGAAAGCAATTGTTATTCAAAACCCAAGTTATAGAAAAAAACATAAACTAAACAGCTGTTCTTTCCCATCATAAAAGGATATCATAGCCAGTTATCTCCACCGTGAGCAGCAGGTAATATACATTTCTAACACTTCCTTGGCCACACCCACATTTTGAAGATTATTTACTTTGGGCAGAATCCTCATATTGTTTATACTTTTGTCTCCGGCTTTGAAACTAAAAATCTCATGACCATCTGGAAATTCTGTTATGTCTTCTAAGAGGCATTCTCCCATATAAGTTATTAATATATTACACTTGACAAATAATTACCTCTTACTTTGTGCCAGGTATTACTCTAGACATTTGGTATTCAGAGTGAATAAAACAAAGATCCACGTCTGCATGGAGCTTACAATCAAGTCAAGGGGAGGGAGAATGGAGAGTAGGAGAGAAAAACTACAATCAGTTGAAATAATAAATCAGTAAATAATGCAGTATGGTACAAGACAATCCACACCAGAGTCAGGGTAAGGAGAGTGCAAAGAATAGAGAAAAAGACGGTGTCGCAGATTGTAGGAACCCATCTTTCCTCTGAACCCATAGCACTGTGCAGCTCTTATTTCTACCTACCTCTTCTTTTTTTTTTTCCCTATCAAAATCCTTATCAAGGAAGCTTAGCAAAGTGGTTAAGCACCTGAATTTGGAATCAAACCTAAGATCTAATCCTTGCCCACTAGCTATTAGCTGTGAACTAATAATTTTGGCAAGTTATTTAGCATCTCTAAACCTTAGTTTCTACCTGTCATTTGTGGTTTTGTGAGGGGTAAAGGAAATTTTTTTTAATTGGACCTAAAGTAACATCTAGACATATTAAGCACGAAGTACATGGTATATAGTATTGCCTTCTATATACAAAGTATTCTGCACTCTTAGTGATTTGTCCACCTGCCAGAGATCGTCCCCCTCTCAGAGATCGGCAGAGTTCCTGAGAACAGGTCTGCATCCACTGCAGCAGCACCTAACAGCAGAAACCCTGAGTTCATAAAAGACACACCTTCTAACCCAAAATCTGGGTTTTGGATTTCTTCATCAGTAACATGAGAACTCACTAATAATATTTAACAAACTGATAAAACAAAATTAAGGTATTAAAACTCCGTTATGCAAGATAGATGCTCAAGAAATGTTTCCTGAGTTGAGTCAGCAAAGACTCAAGGACGATAATGGATTTGACTGGAGAGTATTTTCCTGATAAACAGCTGAAGTTTGTTCTCTGGAGAGAAAAGCGGATTAGACCTTGATAGTCTTCGCATCTTCTCTGGGATGACAGTGATTCTTTAAAGAAGTCTCTAAGATAAGACTTTGAAAGTGGCTCCTTTGCTACAGCGTGTGGATAAAAAGTTGCCCTGTAACTTCCAGTAAAAGAAAAAGGAATATGATGAATGCCCTCGCCCAATCTCCTTTTCCCTAAACCCAAGATAAGGTTCCAGGATGCCATAGAGTGCTAATCTGCCCTGCGAGATTAACAGAGGGAAAAGTGTGTAAATGCCGGTTTCTGGTCCTCTCTTTTAAAACAAAGTGGAATTTCATAGATAATAAAATACTGCTTCCTGTATGACTCTCTACCGCTCTCTTTGGTAAACTAACCTAGGGTTTCTTTTTCTCTGCAGCCCAGATGCTGCCTCGTGACTGTATGTCTGTGAGCCACTTCCAGATGGACCCCCAAAGTTCTTACCACTGCAATTGCTATTACCGGCTCATTGCTGCTGGCAAGTCTATCAGAAAATAAAAATATGTTTGGAAGTTAATAACAGTCTGTCACCTTCCCAGGAGAGTAACAGCTGTGTAACATACCCAATAATGGACTAAAACTTAGAGTACAAGGAGCTTCATCACCACGTAATTGAAAGGAAACGACATGGACAGGGCAGGAAACATTCCTGGGTAAGCAACACATCTAACAAGAAAAAGCACTGGGGGAAAAAATCACTATAAATCATGTAATTTTAAAATTGTCTTTCTTGGGGCACCTGGGTGGCTCAGTTGGTTAAGCATCCGACTTTGGCTCAGGTCATGATCTTGCGGTCCGTGAGTTCGAGCCCCGCGTCGGGCTCTGTGCTGACAGCTCAGAGCCTGGAGCCTGTTTCAGGTTCTGTGTCTCCCTCTCTCTGACCCTCCCCTGCTCATGATCTCTCTCTCTCTCTGTCTCAGAAATAAATAAACGTTAAAAAAATTTAAAAAAAAGTTGTCTTCTTTTCCAGAGGGAGGCTGTAGTTTTCATTATATTTTTTAGAATATAAGAGTTCTCCAATTAACATGTATCATTGTGTGTGGCTAATATTTTAAGCTGATGACCCACTTGTATTTCTTTGTTTAATTCTTTGTTTTTATCATGCTTCCTAAGAGGGCTATTCATACATTTTCTGGTTTACCTTCTTTCCAGGCATATGGAGGGATTGTATTTTCTTGACTCCTTTGAGGTTAGGCATGGCCATGGGACTTGTTTGGTCTATGAAATGTAAGTGAAAATAACATACATCCCTTATGAAAAGTTGTAAAAGCAAATCCCCCAAAATATCTGGTACCTTTGCCCAAAACAGTATGTGATAGAAGCTGCCAGCCATCCATGTTAAGGGTTCTTAAGAAAATAGAAAGATAGAAACAGAAGACAGAAATTCTGTCATCCTTGTTTCCTACACATTAACAATGAACAGAGCTCTATCAATAGACCTAGAACAAGCATGAGAACTAAGCTTTACTTGGTGTTTGGCCACTGAGATTTGGGGCTTGATGGGGATCACGGCATCAGGTAATGAATCCTGACTGATAAAGAGGCTTAATAATTAATTTTAAGCAATTGATTTTAGAGCACTTAATGTGACCTTGGTGATGGCCTGTGCATCAGTGGTTTTAAGTTCAAAGTTTTCAGTAAAAGATAGCAAAGATTACAGCATGTGTCCAGAGCTCTCTGCTCTGAATAGTTTTGAAGCAAAACACGTGATAAGATAAAGAACCCATTTCCATAAACAGCCAGGAATAAAGAGCATCCCTCGGCTCCAACCTCTGACAATGGTGTATTCAGTTCAAAACACATGTCTAAACCACATCAATCAGTTTCACATCTTTGTGATGGACAATAACTAATCAGGAAGCCCCTTTGTTGGGGCTGCACTGTGGGAAGAGACAGAAACACTGGGTGTAATTGGGTTCTAGTTCCTCCGGTGAAGCCCGGGCTTTCAGTGATTCATAAAATAAAAGGAAGAGAAGACAACTCATCGAGGTGCACACTACGAAGGGTGAATCTGATTATGTGGATGATACATCGATAGGATATTTAGGAAAAGGCAAGAAAGCAAGGAAAGGGCTTGAATAAAGAAAAAGGATTTTAGAAAAACGTATTTCAATTACAATAATACCAGCTCCAAAAAAAAAAAACAAAACAAAACAAGCAAACCCCGAAACATTACCTTTTCTCACCTGAACGATGGAAGAAGATTTCTATACGAGTTTAAGAGAAGAGAGGTAATCGTCTCACACATGACCTAAACTGATGGAACTTAGGAGGGCATAAATACTAGTTATCAAAAGAACATATGCCTTAAAGCAACTTAAAACATCACTGTCTTTGTGGGGAAATGGAGTGTGGGGACATTTAAAAACAGTTCACTAACCTGTGGTTCAGTTGCAAGCACCTGTAAGTTTGAAAAGAAAACTTCTTGATGCTAGGGAGGGGATGCAGCATTACTTCTCACTATTTTACAAAAGAAACTATGTCTAGGAGTTCAAGCGATGCTGCGGACAATCCCCATGGGGCAGTTATGTTACCCCTTTACAGTTTCTCAGGAGGAAGAATTAAGTGTCTCATATCAATAGTTCCTATATGTGTCTCCTTATTGACATTCAGAATTGGGAATTTTATCTTATAATTATTCCAGGAAGTAATTTTCAGAAGCTGACGACTTAGACGATAAACAAATATGTTTTGCAATTTTGTTTTTGCGATTTTGTATTTACTTTATGTAAATATTTTTATGGGAATGACATAATTCTCATAAACCTCATGTCGGTTCATTACATCTAATTTGAGCTCTCTAATGTTATAGAAGGCTTCTTTCAAAAGCTTTTATGAAAAGATATAAATTTGCATGTTGATTTATACATCAGAAATCCACCTACCTATTAAAAAATCCTTCTAATGGTCTGCATGGCTAATTGGAATTTAAAATAAACCCCCAAATATCTGGTAACTTTGCCCAAAACAGTATGTGATAGACGCTGCCAGCTATCCATGTGAAGGGTTCATAAAAAATAGTTTAAAATTATATGAATTTTATGTTAAATAATGTCACCACCAAACTTTAATGAGCACAATTAGCTACTAAAATTTTTGTGCCATGAAGGCTCTTAGAATTCAATTAGCAACAAACTTCCATACATTGACTTGATGATCTAGACTTAGGATGTGCATTACACATAATTTCTTCCACTAATGAAATAACAAGCATGCTTTAGACCTGGTAGAAGTCTTTTAATGAAGTGTGTGACTTCCTGACATGCTTTGGTGTGTGCTTTACGAATATGGAAGAACGACTGTAAACTCCACCAAGCAATCTTTAGTCAAAAGGGGGCAATCAAAATTTTAAAGCCTGATCTGGTGCAGCATACTGGCATAAAATTATAGTGACAGCCCTAATGAAATCCTTTAATACGATGATCAAAAAGAGCCTATGAAATAAAGTACACATATAATCTAAAAATGCGTTCTTAGCCCTGGAGAAATGAAGGTTAGGAAAATGTTCTGAGTTCTTCAAACTTCTTTTCACTAATAATAGCTCACACCTATACAGACATTTTAACTTTTACAAAGCACTTTCATAACTTCCACCTAATTGTATCCTTACACCATCTCTGTCAAGTGGTCATGGGGTGAATCACTGTTCCCACTTGTCATCAAGGAAACTGCTTCCAAAAGCAATTTTTCAGGGACTTACTCAAGGCCAAGAAAATCACTGGGAGACTAGCCCTGGAAAACTATATTATGTAACTTCAAATCCAGGCCTGTTCCACATAGACAAACAACTCCAATGAATAATAATACCTCCTGCTGGTGAATAACCATTCTCATAAAGAAGACTATACTCTGTTCTGTGAAACAGCATTTCAAGAAAGAAGAAAACTTGACATGGTTTAGAGACAAATAAGAAAGATGGTTCATATATGAGAAATACACTATGGCGGGATCGTGCCCTGAAACTGATTTGTTGGGATATTTAGCCTTGTGAGCAAAAGACTAAGCAATGACTTACTATCATTAACCAACAGCATACAGCCTTTTCTGTTTAAAATTTAAGACAGAATGGCAAGGTATATCAGAAGATAAGGTCATGTTGGGTTTGCTAAGAATATCCTAAGATGAGAATTCCCAGATGCCAGTACTACCAGGTGATTTATGCAGATCTGTTCCTGAGAGATTGTTAAGGCTGGGTACAGAGTGCTGCCAATTGGGTATGAGAGACTACAAAGGCAAAAGGATACATTTGGGAATTCTCTACCTTTGATGGTTCACCTCCATCATCTCTAAAAAGACTTGAGTCTAAATGGAATGGAGCCTTTCTTGAGTCACACTGAAGTTTGGTTACTCTACTTTGCATACAGAGAGAGTCTTTCAGAATTTACAGAAGTCTCAGAAACGATCCCAAACCAACAGGGACATATAGAATCTGCACCACAGTTCTATCCATACATGTATACATAAGGTAAGCATACAAAAGACAAGTTGAGAGTACTAAACCAGTTCTCTATGTTTGCGTTGAGCTGGGAGCATAGCATGGCAGCTGAGTACATGTTCATGGCATTCATATAAGTTTCAAATGCTCATAACTATAGTGGCCAATAATTCCAAATGTACTTTATACAAAGTAATTTTTAAAGATAGTGTCAACTTATTCTGAAAACAAAAAAAAATTAAAAAAGCAAAGACAGGGGCGCCTGGGTGGCTCAGTCGGTTAAGCGTCCGACTTCAGCCAGGTCACGATCTCGCGGTCCGTGAGTTCGAGCCCCGCGTCGGGCTCTGAGCTGATGGCTCAGAGCCTGGAGCCTGCTTCCAATTCTGTGTCTCCCTCTCTCTCTGCCCCTTCCCCGTTCATGCTCTGTCTCTGTCTGTCTCAAAAATAATAAACGTTAAAAAAAAAAAAAAAGCAAAGACAGCTCACATGGTTTCTAACTCTAAGCATCATCATCTTGACTAACTGCCAAGAGACAGCCGGTAAATTCAGGCATTATCATATATAGCTCATAGAATATATATATATATATATATATATATATATATATATATGGATATATTATACGAGGAACAATTTGAAGATGGCTATAAGATATGTTGAAAATGACCAATCTACTCTTTGGAGTCAGATGTGTGAGGCAATTTATCATACATGTGATTATATAAATGAACTTAAAAACAGCTTTGAAGTCCATTTCCAATTGGAATTCTTTACTATATAACTTGTGCATCCCCTTAATTACATGACTAAAAGAATAAATCCTGTTCGAAGATATTCTGTACTCAGTAACTCAGATCTTAACTGAGTTCCAAAGAAAAGTTAAAATGTTGGTTGACTGCCTGATTGCTAAGTCCAGTAATGATTATGACTTGGCTCTCTATTCTCCTCTAACTTGAGCATTCTTCCTATTCATCTTCATATATTGTACCTAGAGCAAGGGTATATTGGATTAGAAAATGTCCCCAAAAAAGTATTCTTTTCACTCTAAGACGCTATCAATACTACGATTCACCACCAGTTTAGTCAACAGTGGCTTTGTTTTGATTTTATTTGGGCGATGGACATTGAGCTAGACATTTCACAGCAATAAATTATAGTAATTATTAGTTTTACTCACACTCTACAGATGCTCCAAGATCTCCTACAGAAGTTTCTTCTATTTCCCTGTGGAGCCTACCATTTGTCCAAGCAATCTGTATAACAGAAGTCCCAAAGAGCTGGTCTGGTAATGGCAGAGTCCTCTGTGGAAAGCAAGGAACAAGAACAAAGTAAGTCAGCAATGCCAGAATCTTCTTTCAGAGATGGATGAAGGCAAGAATAAGAGTACTCAAGCACTCATACATTCTGTCTGTCCTATCCCTGTGAGGGCTGGTCTTATATACGCCATGTAGACTGTGATACAGAAGACAGACCCAGCCACTATCCCTCAGAGCTCAGAATCTAGGCTTTGATAATTACTAAGTATGGTGCATCCAGAGAATGAAATATAACTTAGTTCGTGTTTGAATGTGACGATGGGAAGGCATGGAGAATGTTGGTCAAGGAAATCTTCTCTGAGTAAGATTTATACTGGGATTTTACAGAGATTCAATTTGATGGTGAGGTGCTAACTATTCCAGACAGAGGAAACACCACATATGACCATAAGTTTCAAATGACCTTCAAGGAATTGAGAGCCATTGTAGATACCCAGAAATGCTTATCAACTGAGAAATTAACTACTCCTGGAACGAAGAAATCTATTATTCACAGGTATGCATTGGCTATTGAACCCCTTTTCAGTAATGGTCTTTGAGCTTCTCTGATTTTCAGGCTCTATAAGCTTCCTTTCTCCCTGATGCACATTTGCTCCATTTATGTTGGCTCTAGGCTCTGTTCCCTATCAGCATCTGCGACAATTCTTGTAACAATCACAGCGAAATCAAGCAGGTGACTAGTATAGTAGATATAACATAATCTTTGTGGAGCCAACCAGGCCCACATTCACTCCAGGTTCTACAGGGATGTCTGCTGGGGGCAGGGGCAACTGGAAGAGGAAAGAAAGTATATGAGTTGGGATGCAGGAAGATGAAATCGAAGAGGCAAAATGTTGATAACCAATGAAGTTCTGAGTGAGGGGACACAAAGGTTCTTTATGTTCTTCTCCCTGCTTTTGTGTGTCCTTGAAAATTCCACAGTAAAAAAGATTTTAGAAATCTACTTCCATCACATATGAGTAGTTTAATCCTGGGTAAGTTATTTATCTCCTCTGAATCCCAATTCTTCAATTTAATAAATAAGGGAAATGTTCACCTCACGGAGTTCATGTCAAGATTAAATGAAAAAATAGAAAAGGACTAAAAAGGACTGGGGACAGGGTCCCTATGAACTTCTACAAACATCAGTGCCCTTTAAGTTTACCAATTAAAGACCCAGAACCAATGCCAAACTTACAGCCCTCTAGCCCTGGCTCTGGGTCCTAAAACTTCTCTTAGTGAACACATGAAACGCCTGAAGACATTGTCAAAATACAGATTCCAATTCAGTTCATCTTGGGGAGTCCCAAGATAGTGAATTTCTAATAAGCATCTAGGCAATGCTGAAGCCTCTGGACTACAGATCAAACTCTATGAACCAAGCCCTGACTTCTGTTTTATTTCTGAGACGAAGTGTCCAATTTTACCCTAATTGTTGGATTTCTGTCTTATTCTCCTGTTGTGAGCCCCTGGCTAGGTAACCCCCCAGAATTTTAATCCCTTGAGGACTGAGGTCCCTAGACACAGGCTGACAATTACCCTCAGAGTCTACAAACTTGTTCTTAACCTCAGGAACAGAAGTTTCTCTCAACAAGGCCCCAGACTCTGATTTCTTTTGTGGATCCCTGAGGAATTTCTGCTTCCAATGTTGTTATGTTGCCTTAATCACCTCATCATTCCTACATGAACCTCTCTTCCTTAGACTACACCGGGCACCAAATGGTTCTCTGGAGAAGCACTGGCTATCTTGGCACAGTGTGGGTGTGCCCAGTGGAAAATCTTCCAATTGCCTGCATTTGGATGTGTCCCTTCAGTGTTTCTTTCTCAACCCCAGTTGAGAGTTTCATATCCAAATCCTTTCCATTAATAATCTCCCCACCAATATTTTCAGGCAGCCAGTGCTTTCACACCCCTCTATAGCAAGAGAAACCTTTCAATACTAGAAGAGGAGAAAGATGCTTGAACCCATCAAATGTATGCAATCAGTAATGTGTTTCTTTGTAAGCAGATGCTCTATTCGAAAGCAGCCTTCAATGAGTGAACATGAAACTTTTGTCAACTAGTTTATGCAGAACTCTAGAACAAGGCTCAGAATTATTTTTTCTAATCTACTCATTATCATCATCCTTGTAACTTTCAGAAGAGTTGGATGTATAAATTCTGAAAACTTGCTAGGGAAAGAAACCCCACAGCTCTGTTACTTGTGGGTAGATTATAGGATTATATTCTGGCAAGGTTAATGAAAAGAGTCATCTGTTTTATATACATATTTTCCATCCCTCCAAGAACAATCTCAAAAGCTATTAAAAAATCAAGACAAAATCAAACATTGAGAATAACGCATTCATGTTTAAACATGACTTTTCCAATTGACAGGAGTAACCTTGACGAGCTGCCACCCATCAACGCTTTCTAAACTGATAGGGGTATTCCACATCTTTCTTTCAACACTAAAAGACAGTTTGCAAAATTATCAACTCACAGTAAGCTTGGAAAGAAGTTTCTCATCCTAATAAAACAGTATGTCTTAAGGTTTGTGCAAACTCAATGCTCATGAATAGTTAAAAGTGCTTTGCATATAACTCACACCTGCTCTTAAGACTTACTTCCGTGCATACTTTTCCTCTTTCCTGAAGCTTATTTTACTGTTAGAGTTATTTCTTATGTTTTTGTCTTGCTTTACTTTCATTTCAGACTCCCAGGGCGTACAATAGATCACATGATTTAGGCTCTAAGTTTGTCAGCAACTGCTTTCTGAAAAGTAAACTATAAATTTAAGTAGTAGTGATAGATATTCACTGGGTTTTATCTACTCTGAATTCATTTCTTCATATTCTTTGGAGGAAAAAAAATTGCAATTACACTCTGATAAAAGGCTGTTTCTGATCCCATCCTTGAAGACATCTTTGGGGCCTGGCTGCTGTTGCCTCTACCCTCAGCTATATACGACTGGGCTTGACTTGCCCACGGTGATTAATCCAGAACCTACTGGGCTTCAGGGAGACAGGTAAGTGCTCTTTCCTGATCTTGAACATGAAAGAATATAAGCTAGAACTACTTCAGCCACCTTGCCACCAGGAAGGAAGGGCATATCGGAGATTTTGACCAAGGCAGAGAAAGTGGAAGTGAAAGGTGGAGAGGGAACCTGAGAGTTGCCAGAACTCCTGGCCTGAGGCAAGCCCTATGGCTGATTCTTTAATCACCTGGATCAATAAATCCCATTTTTGCCTAAGCCAGCTCAAGTTGGGGTTCTACCGCATAAAGTCAAGAGGAATACTAATGAATGCAGTATGTTAAATGAGCGAGAATGAAGAGATTGAGAATATACAAGAAATACAATCCTTCCCATAGACAAAATCTTCAATTACCAGTGTGTAGAGAACGTGGAAAAATCTTATCATTATGTGTGAATATTATTCCTTTCACAATTAAAAAAAAATTTTTTTTAACTTTTATTTATTTTTGAAGGAAAGAGAGACAGAGCATGAGCAGGGGAGGGGCAGAGAGAGAGGGAGACACAGAATCCGAAATGGACCCCAGGCTCTGAGCTGGCAGCGCAGAGCCCCATGCAGGGCTCAAACTCACAAACCACGAGACCATGATCTGAGCTGAAGTCAGTCGCTTAACCGACTGAGCTACCCTAACACCCCTATTCCTTTTCACAATTTTATCTCTATGAGCCAAAGGTCTTTTCAATGGTCTAAAAGGCAAGCTAATTTTTTGGTATCATTTAGACATATACACATTAGTTATAAAACAGAGTATGTGGAAATCACATCACACAGACTATATAAACACATTTTTTGGAGGGTAATTACAAGTTAAAAATGTCATTCCTATTTAAAGATTTTACCTATAATCAAAAGAAGAGTTGGGCTAGTATCAACTTTTTGAACACTAACTCTCTCACAATTAATCTTTTTTACTTTGTAAATACATTTCATCTGATAGCCAGTAAGTTTTCATCAAAATATTTTACATATATTGTTTAGGCCTCATTTTAAAAAAATAAGAGAGGGAGTGCCTGGGTGGCTCAGAGCCTGGAGCCTGCTTTGGATTCTGCGTCTCCCCCTCTCTCTCCCCCTCCCCTGCTCATGCTCTGTCTCTACCTCTCAAGAAGAAGTAAACTTAAAAAAAAAAAAAAAACCGTTTCCTTAAATTATATTATCTAATAGTGGAGGACAAGTTCCATGTTAGAAGTAGAACTGCTGAAAATTATGACTGGCTACTCTTCGCTATCAGCCTAATTAGTAGATTGTATCTAAATTTACACTTCATTTTCAACTCAGTGATTGTGCAGCTATTTCCATTTTGGAGCTTTTATCACACTGGATGAGTGTTGATCCAAATTTTAAAAAAGTAAATCCCCTTAAATAAGAGTTTCCTCTAAGGGGTCTTTATTCTCTAATATTCTATGATTCTGTAATTTTGGTGATGGCAATGTCTGAATAATACATTCTCTGGGAAACAAGGTCATTTAAATACCAAAACTGCCCTTGAAAAAACCACTTCAAAAATTATGAAAAGCAGTGGTAGGATGAGTCAAGTAATTCAACTGGCAAGATGTAAACTTCAGTTGAAGGGTAAGGGTGTCAGGAAAAACAATCCCCGGCTTTATCCTAACAGAACCATAGGAGCAATGTTACAGAGCATGGCCTAGCCTTGGATGCTGGAATAATGTCATGACAAACTGTAGCGCAGGACAAGAAGCTGAAGATCACTAGGTCAAATCTTGTCTTCATTGATAAATGAACGGAGGGCCAGGAAAACGAAATTACTTGCTCGTGACCATAGAACTAGTGAGAGGCAGAGCCTATTCTCAAAACCAGCTCTTCTCGATTTACTCCATGCACATGCTCTTTCTCTAACACCCTTGGCCAACCTGAGACAGCTCCTTCCCCTCCTTTCTCCTTATTCCCATCAATTATTTCATGTTCTCTGCCTGAACCGAGCAGGTCTTCTTTTCTCTACCATCTCTTTATAAAGTTTCCATCTGGGAAATTCCCCAAGATACACACTTTGCCTTTCATATCTGAAATAACTTTAGCTGTTATTAAGTAACATGATAGCATGATACACACATGCATGTGTTTTTAATAAGTCCATTTGATTTCTACCAATGGTAACAATGTTACCAATGTTGTGAATTTAAAATAATCTCCTTCATTTACAGATTTATTAGTATAATCTTGGCACAAAGAATAAAGGAAAATATTTTGCCTGGTTCACAAAACACAGTTTTAATGGAAATGTGGACCCTCACCGGTTCAATTGGATAGCAGTTTCTGGAAATGCTTTTTCTAAGCATTTTACAAGTTCTGATAAGTAACTCTAAACTTAAGATTAAAATCGTTCTCAAAACCCCAATAATTTAGTTCTCAAAACTCAATAGTTTAGTTGAAACTATTAAAGGGTGCCAAGAAAATGAATTTAGAGGCGGAGTATTAATTTTTTTAAAATAATTTTTAGGACATGCTGATAAAAATGATCTTGAATGGTTTTGTGGCTGAGACTTTAAAGTCAGAAACAGGATAATCATAATGAACTGAAATTGAGTCAAATGTTCTTGAGTAGTGTGTTTCCAAAAGAATTGATATGACACATTTTAAGTTAATCCATAATATCTCTAAACATATATTATTTATCTACACTGAAGATGTCCTCTGAGGCACAAGCATAATTGAGTTCAGTGGCAGTTGTGAAGGCAGATGTTTCCTAATGGGCTGACACAAAGAGCAATCATTACACGTGCAGTGAATTACATATAATACACAGACTATCCTAATCCGATCTTTTTGAATTACTCATAAACTAGCTCTTTTGAGTACTTCATATGCTTTTGTCTTTATTTTGTAATTAAAAAACACATGCATGCTACAAATGAGAAGCACATTTCATGTTTCCAAATAATCCTAAGGGGAAAAAAACCACTCATTATCTTCTTCTAATCATTTCATTCTATCATGTTGTCCAATTTTCCTACCTGGTTTACTCTGGGAATGATAAAAGGTGGAGAGGCTGAGAATCTATCCCATGCTTAGGTCTTTAGTTTTTCAATATTTTAAGTTTTAAATTTAATTTAAGTAGAGTTAACATACAGCATTATATTAATTTCATGTGTGCAACATAGTGATTCAACAAGTCTATACATTATTCAGTGCTCATTGTGATAAGTGTACTCTTTAATCCCCATCACCTACTGCACCCATCCCCCCGCCCTTCCCCTCAGGTAACCATCAATTTCTTCTCTATAATTAAGACTCTGTTTCCTGGTTTATTGGGTTTTTTTTCCTTTACTTGTTTTTTGTTTTTTGTTTTTTTTTTGCCTGTGTGTTTTTTAAATGTCACATGAGTGAAATCATATGGGATTTGTTTTTCTCTCACTTAATTTGCTTATCATTATACTCTGTAGCTCCATCCATGTTGTTGCAAATGGCAAGATTTCATTCTTTTTTATGGCTGAGTAATATTCCATTATATACGTATAGCACATCTTTTTTTAATCCACTCATCCTATCGATGGTGACTTGGGTTGCTTCCATAATTTGGCTCTTGTAAATAATGCTATGATAAACATAGGGATTCATGTGTCCTTTTGAATTGGTATTTTTATATTTTGGGAGCAAATACCCAGGAGTGCAATTACTAGATTGTAATGTAGTTCTATTTTCAACTTGCTGAGGAAAGTTTTCCACATTGGTTGCGCCAGTCTGTATTTCACCAATAGTGCAAGACACTATTGGTGAAGGAGCACGAGGGCTCCTTTTTCTCCACATCCTTGCCAATACTTGTTGTTTCTTGGCCTATGCTTATCTCTTGACCATGACTCATATACTGTCCAGGATATACTGTCCTTTCTTATTGAGAAGGTTCCTTACTGTATACTATTTATAAAAACATATGAATAAATAAACCCTTTCAGCCAATGTTTTCAAAACCATGCATGTTGCTATATTCCTGTGGATAGGTAACTACCAGAAAAAGTGTACTGTGTGCTAAGACTAAATCAATTAGGAACCAAAAAACAAACAAAAAAAAAACCCCCCAAAAAACCAAAAAACCCCAAAACCAAAACCAAAACAAGCAAAACCCACCATCAGTGAAATTATTTACATCTCTTGTGGGGAAAAGTTAAATTTTGTTAAGATCAATTTTAACAAATTTTTCACTTCATTATTCAGTTAATGCTCTCAAAATAGTCAATAGCTTACCCAATTGACAGAGTTAATACCCAATTAGGTAAACTGCTTGCTTAACAGGTACAGTTACGGTGTGCCTGGGTGGCTCAGCCGGTTTAGCATCTGATCTTGATTTCGGCTCAGGTCATGATCTCACGGTTCATGGGTTCAAACCCATGTCAGGCTCTGCGCTGACAGCATGGCATCTGCTTGGGATTCTCTCTACCTCTCTCTCTCTGTCTCTCTCTCAAAATAAATAAATTAACTAATTAAAAAAATAGTACAGTTTAATAGGTATAATTTAAAAATTCTAATATTTGTTTTCATTAATTTTATGACTGCCATTTAACAGGTTTGCACAGATTGTGCAAATCACAGGCTGTGTTTGTGTTTTGAAATCCCCTCAGCACTACTGCAAGCTACATGGTGCAATGCCCATTTCACACAAGAGTCAAGTGAGACTCTTAGAAAGAGGAGCTTGCCCAGGGACAGACAAGGAGCAAATTGCTGAGCTATGGCAGAAGCCCCTGGCTGGTTCCAAAGCTTTGGCAATTTTTTTTTTTTTCTGACATGTTGCATTCCTTTCTATGTCATGTGCAAGGATTTCAACAAGAGCATAAAAGTCACATACCGTGACAGATCTGCCTTTCCTCCCGACCCAGCACCTCCCTCACAGTCGGTCCCCAGCCCACCCCAAGAGCAGCTGAAGATGGAATGATTGGAGGCAAAGCTGACTGCGTGTGCGTGCACACACTTATGTGTATCATGTATGTACTTAATCTCCAGGGGACTGTGATATATCCACCACGACTCAAAACACTACATCACAAAAGGAGTTGGAGGGTGCTGAGCCCTCTAGCTAAGTTTTCCTGATGGCTTAGTCAAAGGCTTAGCCATGTCTTCCCAAGCCCAAGCCACACCCCCTTGGTGAATCCTGCACCCCTAACTACTCAAGCACCGTATTCTGAAGCAGGGCATTATTCCTGAACTCAAGTCTTTTAAGCCATTTTAAGAATTTCTCAGGAACTTGCAGAATCTCGTGGATCTTTGACCAGATATAATTTGAGACAAAACTCAGGGATGCCCCAAAACCTCAAGCAAGGTAATAAGGAAAAAAGAAAGCAAAATTAACAGAGACGGGGAAAGCATCCTGATTCTGTTATTATACTTGATACTTATGCTGGTCATTCCTGAAAGCGCAAATGGCCTGCTGACAGTTTTCTATTTGAATACCACTGCCTGTGCTGTAGAATGACTAGCACCTACGTGTCGGTTGTGCAAATCACACAGGCTGTGTTTGTGTTTTGTTGATGCATTTAGGTATCTGTGTGTGTCAGGGTTCCCACAGTCCGTTGCTAAAATGAATTGTTACACTCTGATTAACGATTTTGCCAGTCCTCCTTACCAATGAAGTCAGTAACAAGGACAGCAAAACGGGAACCAAAATATATGCTGCTCATTTGCCTCTATAAGCAAATACTCAGTGGTGGAAGCATGCTTTGCTCAAAGTTTACTCATTAAAAGAGAGGCTGGATGTATACAACGCAGATTAATTACCCCCAAATGACTGGTTGAGGTTGAATAAAATACACACTCATTAACATTCAACAGTGTTGCTCAGAGCAGAAAGGAGGGGAAAGAAAGATTAAAGTTAGATGAGAGCAAGTATATTTTCAGTATTTGAGTTGAGTTTTTCAAAGATAAATTCTTCCTTTCTCCAAGCCAAATTCTGTTGATAAGCCATGCATGAAAATGCAGACTTGAGTGACAGATTCCTTGGGTTTGAATTCTAGCTTTACTAGCTATATAACTTCAACAAATTACTTATTATCTCTGTGCCTCAGTTTCTTCATCTGTAAGATACAGATAATGACACTGTCCAGGGTTGTTTTCATCATGACATGACTTAAAATTCACATTCAGTATGTAAACAGTGCCTAAGACAGAGCTAGTGGTAAATTACTGCACCCTGATTTAGAGAAGCACCCTACCCCATTAGATGGAGGGCTACCAGTCTTGTTTCCCAATAGTTCCAGCTACGTTTAGTTGTGCTAGTCATTTCCAGACCTGTTTATCTTTTTACTGTGAAAGATTTTGTTGTTACTGCTGTTCTTTTGAGAGCTGGAAAGCATCCCTTTGGATCCAATAAAATAGCATAGTGGAAGTATTTTGAAAAGCATTAAGTTATATAAGCGTAAGGAAAAAGAGTAGTAAAAAAAAGGAGAGAAAGCGCTTATGTCTTTTTAGCAAATGATTACTTTTACTAAGATACCAGAAAAGATTATACCACCTGTTTGCCTAACCAAAAGAGAGTGTTTAAGCCACTACCAGGTTATCTTCAAACAAACCATTTTCTAGAAAAAAAATTTTGCTATCTACCTTAATAAAAGATAAAAAGGTTCTAGTTATCTTCACTCCCCATTTTCCAATGAATAACTCATGATTTCAAAAAATCAATTTGATTTAAATGCCATACTCTCTTTGCTAATGCTGATAACACTGCTGACAATGTGTGGGTGCGTGCCTGGGACAGTCGTCTGGAGTTTATTTTGCATTCTTTGAACAATCTGTTAATTTAGGTGACAAGAGCTGATGATACCAGATAAGAGACAAGAAGGGAGGTAAGATCTGTCACACAACACAAAGAGTGGAAGATAATTATAAATTATGACTAATGTCTACATGTGACCAATGTACCATTGTTGCACCCAAACTTGAGGGTGTATTTATCATAATCACTTCCTCTTATTTGGATATTAAGCTCACACAGTTGACATAAGCCTGTAGTTCCTATCTTCATCTGTTTGGGCTGCTATAACAAACTACCATAGACTGGGAGGCTTATCAATAACAGAAATTTATTTCTCACAGTCCCAGAGGCTGGGAAGTTAAAGATTGAAGCACCAGCAGATTAACTGTCTGGTGAGGGCCTGCTCCTGGTTCACAGATGGCCATCTTTTTGCTGTGTCCTCACAAGGTCACTAATCGCATTCATGAGGGCTCTACTCTCACGACCTACCACCTCCCAAAGGCCCCTCCCCTCCCCAAACCATCACATTGAGCATTAAGATTTAACTTTCGAAATTGAAAGGGACACAGTCAGTTGATAGAAGCCTACAAAATTAAAAAATCAAACAGTGCAACAAAAGGTATGAAATTCTCTGGGCTTTCAGATTCCTGAGATGAATGAGCACCATATCTTTGAATGGGCCACTCTCTAGAATAATTATATATGATCTGTCCCTGCGCCAGGTGAAGCTGTGCTGTATTGACTTAAGTCTCACTGAAAAGTTCTGCTTTTAAGTCTCAACTGACATCATAACACACAATGGAGGACAAAGTACAGTCAGCAATATTTTCAACATAAAATGCTGGAACATATCCAAGTGGATACCCTAAGTCTGAGACATTCTTGTCATTGTTTACATGCTTGGCCTTATTTATTTGCTCAGCATTTATTTACTATAGGTGTGTGTGTGTGTGTGTGTGTGTGTGTGTGTGTGTGTGTACGTACATACACACACCTTCTTTCCATACCCCTTTTACCTTTCTGTAGCACACATCCCTGTTGGAAACCTAGGCAACTTATGTTTTTCTGTTGCGGCTAATAGACAAACAGAAAATTACACTTACAAAGAAAGTATTTCTTAACAACCTATACAACACACAATGGCAATAGGATTTTATCTGTATTGCCATCCAAAGATAGGACGTTATACTCTTAAATTTATGGCAGTGTTATCTCATACACTCGACAGTTTCAGTTGTGCCAAGAATAACTCAGGGCTTCAGATCACTGAGGTAATTAACACTTGAAAATATTCTAATTCCTGAGGAGGTATCATTGCAGCCCTCACTTTTTTAATGCTGGATGATCCCTAATAGGAGATTCTGGGCAGTGGCTTCTGGACCCATCTTCTCCTTCCTTCTTAAAGTGATTACACTTTCTTACCAGTGTTGCTGGCAGGTGTCTTATTTAAAGAAAGATATCATATGTTTTCACTTACATGCGGAACGTGAGAAACTTAACAGAAGACCATAGGGGAAGGGAAGGGGAATAAATAGTTTCAAACAGAGAGGGAGGCAAGTCATAAGAGACTCTTAAATACAGAGAACAAACTGAGGGATAATGGGGGCGGTGTGGGAGAGGGGAAAATGGTTGATGGGCATTGAGGAGGACACTTGTTGGGATGAGCACTGTATATAAGCGATGAATCATGGGAATCTACCCCCGAAAACCAAGAGCACACTGTATACACTGTGTTAGCCAACTTGGCAATACAGTATATTAAAAAAATGTTTTTTAACTATGCTTGGGAATTAAAAAAAATAATAAAATTATCCACAGACCAAAAATAAAATAAAATAAAATAAAATAAAATAAAATAAAATAAAATAGTCATTGAAGTCTTCCTGGGAAACAACTTTTTGTAAGATGGTATATAGGGATAGCATGGAAGGATGTTAAATTTCTTGCTTTCATTTCCTACCAATTTACATGGGTCTCTGAGTTTTAGTTTTATATCAAGTAAAATATCCCCAGTAACAAAATCTATTTCATAGGGCTATGGAGAGAGTTACAGGAAATGAAACATATATGCCATAAAATGCACTCCAAGTATAAGAGATGGTTTTTTTCCTACCTCTCTCCCATTTTGTTTCCCAGAAATATAGAGGCATTATCACAAGGCTCTGCTGAAAAGACAAAAGTAAATGGATGAATACTTGGTTGGGATTATTAAATAAGAAACCAACAGCTCCTGGCTGAGAGCATATGCTCCTCCAGGAGAGAAAGGGTAGATGATTCCATCCAGGAAAGACAAAGGGCAAGGTATAATACACAGGAGCTATAGGGTTCTTCATGTTGTTCAAATCAGGTTTTTTTCTTTTTTATTTCATCTTTTACTCAACAAATTTGATGTGTAACGCTGCCTAAGTTTAAGATGTACAGCATGTTATCTTGATAAGTTTATATATTGTAATATGATTGCCTGTGTACTGATATTTATCCTATTACCTAAATAAAATATTATGTTTATATTCACTATGCTGTGCATTAGATCTCTAGGACTTATTTACTACTTGTTATAAGTTTGGGCCATTAAACACCATCACTCCTTTCCTATCCCCTGGAAACCACTATTTTACTGTGTTTTGTTTTTTTTATAGATTTAACTTTTTTAGATTCTACACGTAAGGGATATCATACGGTATTCATCTTTCTCTGTCTGACTTACTTAGTCCAATGTCCTCAAGATCCATCCTGGTCATTGTAAATGGGAGGATATTTTCCTTTCTCGTGGCTGAATAATATTTCACTGTATATATGTCCCACATCTTTATCCATTCATATGATGGACATTTGAATGGTTTCCCTATCTTGTCTATTGTGAATAATGCTACAAAAAACATCAAAGTGCATATATCTCGTCGAGTTTTGTTTTCATTTCCTTTGGGTGTATACCCAGAGGTGCAATGGCTAGATCCTCTATTTTTAATTTTTAAGGAACCTCCATATTATTTTCCATAGTGGATGAACTAACTTACATTCCCACCAACAGTGTGCACGTGTTGCCTTTTCACCACATTGTTTCCCGCACCTCTTCCATCTCGTCTTGATACCAGCCATTCTAACAGGTGTAAGGTAATAGCTCATTATGATTTTGATGTGCATTTTCATGGTGATTAGTAGCGAACATCTCTTCATTTGTCTGTTGGCCATTTTTCACGTCCTCTTTGGAAACATGTCTATCTTCCACCCATTTTTTAACTAAATTTTTTTTCCTTATTGAGTTGACTGAGTTGTTTATATATTTTGTATATTAACTCATTATCAAATACACGGTTTGCAAAAATTTTCTCCCACTCTCTAGGTTGTCTTTCTTACTTGTTTCTTTTGCAATGAAGCAGCTTTTTTTTTTTTTTTAACTTTAGTTGGGTGTAAAACAGGTGTTTCTTTTTTTTTTTTTTAATTTTTTTTTTCAACGTTTATTTATTTTTGGGACAGAGAGAGACAGAGCATGAACGGGGGAGGGGCAGAGAGAGAGGGAGACACAGAATCGGAAACAGGCTCCAGGCTCTGAGCCATCAGCCCAGAGCCCGACGCGGGGCTCGAACTCACGGACCGCGAGATCGTGACCTGGCTGAAGTCGGACGCTTAGCCGACTGCGCCACCCAGGCGCCCCTGAAGCAGCTTTTGAGTTTGATGTAGTCCCTTTTTTATTTTTTGCTTTTGTTTGTGCTTTTTGTATCATTTATAACATTATATAATTATAGCATAATATTACTATCTATACTCATTATACTGTACATTGAGTCTCTATGGCCTATTTACTACTAGTTGCAAGTTAAATTGTAAACTAAAATTATTGCCAAGACCAATACTAATGAGCTTCTTCTGTATTTTTTTAGGAGATTTATTGTAGAAAGTCCTATTAGAAAGTCCTCTGACCGTTTACAAGTTAATTTTTGTGAGTGGTGTGAGATGGGAGTCCAGTTTCCTTGTTTTGAATGTGTTTCGCCAGTTTTTCCATCACCATTTGTTGAATCCATCACTGGATACTTTTGGCTCCCTTGTTGAATATTAGTTAGCCAGATATGCTGGGGTTCAGTTCTGGGCTCTCTATTCATTCTATTGATTGATGTATTCATTTCTGTGCCAGTAGCATACTGATTTTATCACCATGGCTTTGTAGTAGATTTGAAATCCCAAAGCATTATACTTTGGGCTCTGTTCTTTTCTCTCGAGATTGCATTGGCTATCTGGGGTCTTTCATGGTTGCAAACAAATTTTAGGATTGTTTCTTCTCTTTCTGTGAAGAATGCCTTTGGTATTTCCACAGGGATTGTGCTGAATCTGTAGATGGCTTTGAGTAGTATGGCCATTTTAACAGTATTAATGCTTTTTTTAAAAATTTACTTATTTTTGAGAGACAGAGTGAGACAGAGGAAGAGTGGAGGAGAGTCAGAAAAACAAGGGAGACACAGAATCCAAAGCAGGCTCCTGGCTCCAAGCTGTCAGCACAGAGCCCGATGCAGGGCCTGAACTCACGAACTGCAAGATCATGACCCGAGCCGGAGGCTTAACCAACTGAGCCACCCAGGCGCCCCAACAGTGTTAATTATTTTGATCCGTTAACATCTTCCATTTGTGTCTTTAACTTCTTTCAGCAAAATTTTGTAGTTTTCATTGTACAGATCTGTCACTTTTGATTAAATTAATTCCTAAGTATTTTGTTTTTGATGCTACTATGAATGGGATTATTTTATTTCTTCTTAAATGCTTCATCATTACTTTAAGAAATGCAATTGCGGGGCGCCTGGGTGGCGCAGTCGGTTAGGCGTCCGACTTCAGCCAGGTCACGATCTCGCGGTCCGTGAGTTCGAGCCCCGCGTCAGGCTCTGGGCTGATGGCTCAGAGCCTGGAGCCTGTTTCCGATTCTGTGCCTCCCTCTCTCTCTGCCCCTCCCCCGTTCATGCTCTGTCTCTCTCTGTCCCAAAAATAAATAAACGTTGAAAAAAAAAATTAAAAAAAAAAAAAAAAAAAAGAAATGCAATTGATTCCCCTATGTAGATTTTGTATCCTGATACTTTACTGGATAAATTAATTCCCACAGGGTTATTTTTTTTGTTTTTTGGGGTTTTTTTTTTTGTTTTATTTTACTGATTCTGTAGGATTTTCTATATAGAGAATCCTATTACCAACAAACGACAATTTTGCTTCTTCCTTTCCAATTTGATGCCTTTCATTTCTCTGTCTTGCCTAATTACTCTAGCTAGGACTTTTAGTACTATATTGAACAGGAATGGTGAGAGTGGGCATTCTTGTCTTGTTCCTGATCTTAGAGGCAATATTTTCCATTTCTCGCCATTGAGTGTATTGTTAGCTGTAAGTCTGTCAAATATGGCTTTTATTATATTGAGATACGTTCCTTTTATAACCGGTCTGTTAAGGGTTTTTGTTAGGAAAGAATGCTGTATTTTGCCAAATGCTTTTTCTGCATTTATTGAGATACGATTTTTATCTTTCATTTTACTGATGTGATTTCTTACATTTATTAATTTGCATGTGTTAAACTATCCTTACATCCCAGGGATGAATCCCACTTGGTCATAGTGTATAACCCTTTTAATGTGTTCTTTAATTAAGTTTGCTAATATTTTGTGGAGAATTTTTGCATCTATATCCATCACGGATGTTGGTCTATACTTTTCTTGTGGTATCCTTATCTGGCTTTGATATCAAAGTAATACTGGCCTCATAGAATGAGTTTGGAAATGTGCCCTTTTCCTTGATATTTTGGAAGAGTGTGAGGAATACTGATGTTAATTCTTGTTTAAATATTTGATAGAATTTTCCAGTAAAGCCATCTGGTCCTGGAGTTTTCTATGTTAGGAGGTTTTTTTTAATTTATTGATTTGATCTCCACTCATTATTGGTCTGTTCATATTTTCTTTTTCTTATTCAGTCTTGGTAGGTTGTTATGGTTCTAGAAATGTACCCATATCATTTGTTGACATATAATTGTTCATAATAGTTTCTTCTGATTCTGTGTATTTTTGTAGTAACAGTTGTAATGTCTTATTTCTAATGTTATTTGAGTCTGTTTCTTAGTCTAAATAAGGCTTTTCAATTTTATTATTTCAAAGAATCATGTCTTAGTTTTGTTGATCCCTTCTGTTGTTTCTCCAGTCTCTATTTCATTCATTTCAGCTCTGATCCTTATTTTCTTCCTTCTGCTAATTTTGGGCTCATTTTGTTCTTCTTTTCCTAGTTCCTTCAGGTAAAAAGTTAGGTTGTATATTTGAGGTCTTCCTAATTTTTAATATATGTATTTATTGCTATCAACTTTCCTCTCAAAAGTAGTTCTGCTACATCCTATGATATTTAATATGTTGTGTTTGCATTTTCACTTGCTTAGAGATAATTTTTTATTCTTTTAACTTATTCTTTGACTCAATGGTTGTTTATAAGTTTGTTATGCAATTTCCATATATCTGTAGATCTTTTCACACTCCTCTTATTACTGATTTCTGTATAGGTTACAGTCCTTTTTTCCCCTGGCTCCCCTTAAAGTTCTTTATTGTTGACTTTTGACAGTTTTCATGTGTCTCAGAGAAGATCTTTTTGCATTGAGATAAGTGTTCTATTAGCTCAATATTCTTAGGTATCCAGTTCCTCCCCCAAGTTTGGGAAGTTCTTAGCTATTATTTATTTAAATACACTCTCTTCTCCCTTCTCCCTCTTTTCTCCTTCCGAGTTTTCTAGTATTCTCAAGTTGGCTTTTGTAATGGAGTCAGGTGGTTCTCATAGGGTTTCTTCACATTTAATTTTTTTTTAATGTTTATTTATTTTTGAGAGAGAGAGAGAGCGCACGCGCATGTGGGAGAGGGGCAGAGAGAGAGGAAGACACAGAATCTGAAGCAGGCTCCAGGCTCTGAGCTGTCAGCACAGAAGTCAATGTGGGGCTCAAACTCATGGACCATAAGATCATGACCCAAGCTGAAGTTGGATGCTTAACCAACTGAGCCACCCAGGAGTCCCAGGGTTTCTTCACTTTTAAAAAATATTAATTCTCTCTCTCCTCTTCCACCTGAATCATTTCTTTGTTTCTATCCTTGAGGTCACTAATTCTCTCTTCTACATGATCTGTTTTATTTCCACTGCATTCCAATTCATTCTTCATCTCACTGACTTCTTCAGCTCCAGCAATTTGTTTGGCTCTTTTACAGAATTTCAATTTCTTTGATAAAGTACTCCTTCTGTTTATTAACTTTATTCCTAAGATCATTATACTCGAGTTTTCTCGTAGCCAGTTGAATTTCTTCGTGAAAGCTACTTTAAATTCTGTATCACCAACTCTGCTGCCACCACCGACCCCACTGCCACTTCCCTTGCTCCTCTGCCTCCCTTATGATTCAATCTTCCCACTTTCAGGTGCACAGGTAAATGGTTCTCTCGGGTGTCCTGGTGTGCTCTGCAGAGTCATCCATTGTTGTTATGGAGGTGTGATTAGTTGTACATCAAACAGGATAGAAAATGGCAACAACTCACACTATCACGATTCTTATGTCACTCCTAGGGTCTTTTCTTAGGTAAAACTTAAACTCACCAAAGTTATTTCCCATTCCACATCAGAGAGGAGCAGTACAGATGTTCTCAAGTTTTCAGTGGGCGAAATGACTGAGAGGCCATACAAACGGTGCAACTCTTCATAAAGACAATAGCAAGTCGAGCAGGCATTTTTCAAAAGTTTGTTAGAGACGGAATTATCTTAAATTCTGTAAGTACACATCTATACAATAGCTAGAAAAGTAAAAATGCAGCCGTTGAAAAATGTGTTTAACACTAGACCTTTCAGAGACTGAAAATTCTCTGGAATGATAAAAAGCATCTTGATACATACTTACGTTGAATGAACAGAAAGCTTCTATATCCTTCAGTTCTTACTGAAGTGTAGTGCCTATTATCAAGTCCAAAGTTGATAAGAGATGGAAATAGGTAGGTAACATGAGCTCCGGTTGACAGAGATCGAAGACTAATTGGATAAGCCAGAAGCACTCTTACAGAACGGGGTCTTACCAAGAGTTAGCACAGTCTACCTCTGCTCCAAGTTATATATACTATGTAGAAAGTTGTTTCTTAACAAAACAATACACAGAATGGAATGGGATTTTATCTGCACCACTATCCAAAGGCAGGACCTTACACCCTTAAATTTATGGCAAGGTCATTGTCTATACCCTACAGTTTCACTTGTGCCAAGATGCATCAAAAAGGTAGATATTCTGAGTTGTATGGACAAGGATGGTCACATGTTGGCTACCCAGAGCTCACATCTGGCTAAAGTGGAGAACCATGTTGCAAAAACACTTTACCAGGTAATCCATATGTTGTAGTTATCTGCTCCAGGTGAGAAATGAACCTTATATCCTTAGCCTCAAAAGTGAAAGTTATAACCAATTGTGCTAATGATTCCCACTACTGAAATTTAGCTAAGGAGTACCATGACATTCTTCGGTCCTGAAAGGTCATCATTTATAAATATTACCCATTTATTTCTTCTAAAGTACTTATAATAAGCCTCATTTTCCCACATTTCTTTTGTCCATCTTCTAGTTTAAATAATTTTTCACTTGAAAGGATCACATGTTGTTATTATTTTGCTTTCTTAAGTATAATCAACCCTCTTTTGTCAATTTTTTAAATACCTGTATGTATGTACACAGACAGACCACACACCTACATACTCATTGTATCATGGCAGAACTAAAAGAAGGTATTTCAGTGATCGCCTTATAGCAAGGAGTTTTTCCAATCACATCTTTCACAAAGCAATACTTGCTTTCATTTGACAACCTGATTTCCTTTTAAATTACATGGGGTAGCTTCTTTCCCTTGATTCCTCTGTGTGTATCTAATTTCTGACCCACTCACTGGTTTTCCTATAATTTTTTTAACTCAATATATCCAAGAGAGGCATTTTATTATCAAACAAAAATAATATTTCTCCGCCTCTTTTTCCTTGGTGTTTCTAGCTTAACTGATAGTATACAGAAATGAACCTCACAAGAAGAATGAGGGAATCCAAAAACCTTGTCAGGATACACACACTCTTGAAATTAGATTAAGAGGAAAACAATAAAACCTATTGGGTCTTTGTAACAATACAGCCAACAACTTGGATTTCTTCCAAGATTATTTTTGAAAAATTTCATTTAAAAACTCTAGCCCCCTATGATCAGAAATGTATAAGGGGAAGGGATTCTTCATTTTTACCTTTAAATTCTGTATCGTTTTCAAAGAACCTTTCCCATCCAGCGCAACATGGAACATCTCTGAATCCAATCTAAGTTTTAGCTTCTCGAATATCCAGATGGGGTCCTGAGGACTTACTTTTATTATTTCATAGACTTAATAAAAATTGCTAGTTTTTATTTAAGCTGAGGATAGGCAGACTAACTAAAACTGTCACCCACTATAGTACTTTAACCTAACATCATTATTCACTTTCCCTCATGGTCATTAGAAACTCTTGCTCCTATTTCATGTGTCCATAGACTTAACATAAAGAGGAGAAAAATGAATTATTACTTTATAGTCTTTCTTGCTTGCTAAGTGCCATTTCTCAACCCATCACACGCATTCAAAAATACATAACTCAATACTCCTTTACTGATAGAAAACTTGGAAAAGTATGAATCCCTGAGGGTCTGGTCATTTAGTCTTACTTTGAAATTCCTTTAACTACACACATTTGAAACATGTTCCAGAAGTCTCTTGGTTTGTTCCCCAGACGCATCATACACAGACCTCCCTCAAACTCAGAAGATAATGTATTAATACGTCCTTTTTCTGTCCTTATGTCAACACCCTAGAGTTCAAGATTCTCCGACAGTAACTACTCATCAATAAAAACAAATTTGCTTCTTGAAAATTCCAAGAAAAAAAGGGCAGCAATATTGTATGAATCAATATGCTACTTCACCATATTCTATTGTATTCTGACTCAGCTACTTCTTTGTCTCCTATCTGTATTGATAATCTATTCCCTTCAAACTGCAACACATACCCTCTGGTATTTTATTTATTAATTGTCCCCAGTCAGTTCCTTTGCTGAAATATATGTTCATTTCTGTCCTTCTTCCCAACTACTTCATCATAAACTATAGATATTTTGCCCATCGGCATCATAAACACCTTTTGCTAATCTATACTTGCTAATCAATTTTTTCTCTCTAGGACTGAGACTAGTCCTTCATTCTTAAAAGAAATTACACAACAAGTAACTTCCTTTTTGTATGTCCCAAGTTTCCCCAAATTTCCCCTCATAAGTTTTTTTTTTCTTCTTTTAGTTTATTTATTTGAGAGGGAGGGTGGGAGGGAGGAAGAGAGAGAGCACACACACGCGCACAAGAGGAGGAGGGGCAGAGAGAGAAGGAGAGAGAGAATCCAGAGAGAATCCCAAGCAGGCTCTGCCTTGTCAGTAGGGACCCCAAAGCGGCCTCAATCCCACAAACTGTGAGATCACGACCTTAGCCAAAATCAAGAGTTGGTCACTTAACCAACTGAGCCATCCAGGTGCTCCTCTCCTGAGAAGTTTTAATTTCTTAATTTTTATGGCGATTTTCTGGCCAAGCCTACACATGGCCCTTGTGAATATACACACAGCAGCAGCTGACAAAAATAGGATTCTGTAAAGTGTGAAGAATCCTAAAATTACAAGAATGACACTACCAAAAAAACTCCCTGCTCCCACTGAAACATCTGAGACACAGCCATGAGAAAGGAAGGAAGGAAGGAATCCACCGCTAAAGTGAGAATATGGTGATGTCAAGAGAAAGCTATTCTTCCACAGCGATCGGGAAAAAGGCAAAAGATTAATCCCCGAAGCTGGAAGCAGCCAGAGTTTAACTGTAACCACATCAAATGCTATAATTTTATGACAGTTTTCAAGTGGTTTTTAAAGTAATTAAGCAAGATCTGAGATATGAATAAAATAACTAAACACAAAATCAAGGATCAGATATTATGCAGATCCTAAACCACCAACACTTAGTGGGGTTTGTGAGAGCTATCAGTCAACTACTCAGAAGGTAGGAGAGGGGGGAATCTGGCACACAACTGGAGCTTATAATCCTAGAACCAATGTGTTCAGGGATGAGTCAGCAGGTGCTACATACTACACGGACCCTGAAATTGGATTCGTCAGGAATTAAGGAAAAATCAGTAAGCGTCCCCTCAAAAATCTATACAAAGGAACAGAAATGTGCCAGAAATATAGTTTACATAACATGGGACTAGTTGTAAGCAACGATTTGGTAGCTCTGATCATTTTACCAGTAGGTACTGGTTGGCAAACCCAAAGGTGACTGGCTAGGAAGAAGTAGTATGATTCCAAGTGTCTGCAAAAGTTGTTGCATCAAGGCCATTACCGGCATGCAACCATCAAAGTCAGAAAGTCTCCTGTAGGCAAACCACACTTTGCAACACCACCAAAGTACACACTTCAGGAAGAGCTCTGGGTTGCCAAACTGGGAGTCTACACCACATATCCACATCCTCCCACATACCAAAATCTTTTATCGCTTCACTGGTTTAATGCTCAGATCAGGTCTCCCCCGCCTCCAAATAAAACTGAAATCATCCTCTGAATTCTTGTGCCTTTAATTTCCACCCTGATGCTTTTTCCTTTCAGTGTTAAACTTTTCAACAATTCATGTAAGCCTGACTTCATTTTAACACTAACACAGTCTCCCTGACTCCAATCAACAGCACTCAAACAGTTTTAAATCATGGCGTTTACTTCAATTTCTCTCCTGTTTGACCATGGTTATTCAGCACCTTAAAAATTATTAAACCCTACTTTATTCTTTCCCCAAATATAACTTTCTGATTCAAGCTCTTCCCATCAGGAAACCCCTATTTCATCGCTTTACACTATACTTATGGAAAGAGACTTCTTTGATTCCCTGGCTCTGGTTCCTGACCTATTCCACTCCATTATCCACACATGGCTGCCAAAATAATTTTCCCCAACATTTTCCATTTCATCCCTTTAATCAAATATTACAGAGGTGATTTCTCTGGTTAAACTCAGCAAATTGAATACATGTGTTTATCTCCATTATTTCCCGAAACCCCATTAAAATGACAGTAAAGACATTTCAAAAAATGTAACTAGCAAGGACCATGAAAACAGGAGGAGAAAAAGAACAGACATGTCCACCAGGCTGGGGACACTATGTAACAGAGGGAGGAGGGACATCTGATATAACAGAACATGGAACGTAAACACCATGTAGGGTTGTGAGATATGGATGCTAGCCAGAACCTGACAGTCTCCTTAACTTAACCACCAAGAAGCAGCAAAAGCAGGGATGGGTGATTGATTGGGTTGAAATAAGAGGACTATCGTAGTCTGTTGGGCAGCCATAACAAAAATACCATAGACTCGGTGGCTTGAACAACATTTATTTCTCACAGTTCCAGAGGTTCCAAGTCAAAGCAGAGCACTGGCAGGGTCTGTTAAGAGTCAGCTTCCTTGTTCACACATGACCATCTTCTCCCTGTGTCCCCACATGGTGGAAAGGGCAAGGCAGCTCTCTGGGGATCTTTCATAAAGGCACTAATTCCATTCAAGAAGGCTCCACTATCATGACCTAACCATCTCCTAAAGGCCTTGCCGCCTAATACCGTAACTTTGGGAGGTAGAATTTCAAGATAGGAATTTGAGTGATGTGGGGCACAAAAATTCAGTCCCTACCAATGACGTATTAAAAACCTACATAACAAACTCCCTTAGGCCACATGTCCTCCTCCAACTAAGCCAACTGACAAGGTGAATGGATGTTGAGAAGTCAAAAACACAACAGAGATCCATTATAGAAAACTCACTTGAAAAATACGTATGTGCCATTAGCAGTTTTAAATATATTACCATCCATTAGAGCAGAATAGGATTATTACTATTATCTTCTCCCACACTTGCATATAAGGATGAGGAAATTTAGGCTTATGTATGGAAGTGACTTGCTCAAGTCCACTGTCTAATCACTGACAAAACTGATATTTGAATATGGGCCTCAACTCCCAACCCAGTGCTTTGCAAAGGCTTTACAACTATAAACTTTGAGATTGTAGCATGAGGGGAAAAAAATGATCAAATGATCCAAAGAAAGAACAACAGCATAGGGTAAGAACGAATGAGTGATTTTCCTGTAGCAGCTATAGGAAATGATATTTTTAATTTTTTTTAATGTTTATTCATTTTTGAGAGACAGAGACAGAGTGCGAGTGGAGGAGAGGCAGAGAGAGAGGGAGACACAGAACCCGAAGCAGGCTCCAGGCTCTGAGCTGTCAGCACAGGGCCCGACACTGGGCTCGAACTCACAAGCCGTGAGATCATGACCTGAGCTGAAGACGGACGCTTAACCGACTGAACCACCCAGGGGCCCCAGGGATGATATTTTTAAATGAAGGGCTTTAGGTCCTTGGATAGTTCCTGAGTTTAGAATAGCATTTCATTGACTTCTTTTGGCAAGAAAGGCTATCAATTCTCTCTGATGAGATTTAATATGTGAGAAGAAATCATGTGCTTTATCTCCTGAGCTAAATTAACTTCTAGCTCTGAGGTTTGCCAGCCCCCTGCCACCATCTCCACTGTATTTCCATCACCCACCAGACCCCATCAGTTCTCAGGTAAAGTGAATTTCCTACTGTAAAATAACTGTGATTTATGAGTCATTCTCTCTTGCCAGAAGACTGATTATGTCTTGGTGTATTCATAGAACTGAATGCCTTGTTGTGTAAACCTAAGTAACAGACAGCAGAACTTAACAGCAACTACAAGTGCCCTGAAATAGTTAGAAAGCTCCCACGCTGACTTCCGTTCCTCAATATCTACTGCATCGGCCTGAACTTTTTCCAGCAGCTCCGGGTACCTCTCTATTCCCAAGAAACCCCCTCTGAACAGACCCATTCATTTCCTGCCCTAATTTTGCTTATTCTATTGTTCCCATAACTTTGCTAAAGTTATTCTGCAATTCTCTTGAGGCTAAGTTCAAATTTTCAAGGAGCAGAGTCTGCTCATTCTAATTATTTATAGGACTTTCTTCCAGAGCTGGAAGCCTGGGGTCTAAATCTCAACTTTCCCCATACCTATTTGGACCAATCACTTCAACTCTCTGAGCTCAGTTTCCTCATCTATAAGATGAGAACAATTTTATATTCTCAGGGTGCATTTTAAAATTAATGAAATAATGAAAGTGAAAGTCCTCAGCAAGGCACATTGCTAGTAAATATTTGCTCCTACAGCTCCAAGTACAATATGTCAAAATGAGATGGTGAAAATTGCATAGAAATTGGAATTGGAAGCTGAGTTCCAGAACAGACATTATTTACTGAGTAAAGGATTCAAAATAAGTACTCTATTCACATCATTTGAAAATTCATTCACTTAACAAATATTTATTGTGAGCCTTTTATGACCCAGACAGTATTCTAGAGTCTTGGGAGACAATAATAAACAAACAAACAAACAAAAGGATCACTATCCTCATAGGATGGGAATGACCATAAAACTAACCTCACAGCATTATTGTGAAGACTGAGATGCTTAAGGCCAGAAGTACTTTCCAAATATAGTTGTGTTATCATCACCCACACTTGTAAAACCATAAGATGGAGTGAATAGTACATTTGATTTCATCAAACAATCTCCTAGTGGTGAAGAATGGAGACTTAGCTATGACATCTGCCAGTGAATTGATACAAAAGTCTGAATCTCCTACCTACCACAGGATAAGAGGGAGCATTGCGGAGATTTAAAGATAATAAAGCCAACTAAAATTGGCCTGCTTTATGGTCTTGAACATATTTTCACAACAATTCACAGCAGCATTTTTTACATTAGTGAAAAGGCGGAAACAACCCCAATGTCCAGCAAGAGATAAATGGAAAAACAAAATGTTGGTATATACATAAAATGGAATATCATTCAGCCTTAAAAAGGAATGAAATTCTGATACATGCATGTACCATATGGATAAAACTTAAAGACATGATGCTAAGTAAAATTAACCAGACACAAAAGTATAAATACTACATGATGACGCTTATATGAGGTACCTCAGCTATTCAAATTCAGAGACAGACAGTAGAACAGCAACCGCCAGGAGCTGGAGGAAAGGAGGATTGGAAAGTTATTGCTTAATGGGCACAGAGCTGCCTTGTGAGACCATGAAAAAGTTGTAAAGATGAATAATGGTGATGGCTGCACAGCAGTGTGAATGTATTTAATCCCACTAAACTATACATGAAAATGGTTAAGATGGTAAGTTTTATGCAATGTATATTTTGCTTCAGTGGAAAAAGCAAAGAAAAAATATTGCTGTTTCTTATTATCAGTGTGCTCCAGCAATTTTAAACAATGTCAGTAAAATATTCCATCCTCCCCCAAAATCTTTAAGTCCTAAAAAAAATGCTGCAGTTAATGTTGTGATTTAACTAGATAGATAGATCATAGATGTAGGTTTGTCAGTACACACACACACACACACACACACACACACACACTTGTTTAATATTCCAAATATAACAGATACACACACGTATGTTTATATGTGTAAGCTTAACATTAGTAAATTTTTATTTTCTTCTAATAAGCCTTGTATCCTACATTGAAGTTAATTTGGAGAAATCTCAGTTGTATAGTTTCCCCACAACTTCTGTGCGCTCAGCTACCTGTGCTCATCTTAAGAGGAAGTTCATAGCAGTTAGGAATATGTGAACAGACTTCAGGCACAGCTTGTGCCTCCAATCCCTATAGTACTAAGATTCCTGCATTTAAACATTAGTCGGTAAGTGTAACCTTCGTTATAGGTGTAGATTTATTTCACTTCATCATTAGTACTGAACATGATGTTGAAATATATGGGGGGGGGGGTTGTTGAATATGGTTTGCTCCAGACATCATAGGTGTTAGATACAGCAAGGCTTTAAATAAATGTCTAATGAATGGAGTGAATGAATGAATAAACTCAAAATGCAGATAACAGTGTCAAACACATACCATCTAATCCTCATTTGAAATAAATAAATCATGTACTTTTGGAGGAAACTACTTTAAAATATTCAGAGAGGTTCTATCGGATGGCAAGATCTTTGTAGCTGTAGGAATAGTTGCCACACACAGAAACACCACAGGGAAGCAGCATTTGAATTATTTTTTTTTCTTCCCCATAGTCAGGTAATACATGTTCTGAAGCATCAACTATGTTTATGAATTCTCCTGCATGTCTCGATACCAAGGTTCCAGTCTTATCCTGCTGGCAGAATTGATGTTTTAATGCCAATTCTATTTCCCATCTTGGAGAAAACAATAAAGCTACCTTTCCTGGAAAGCCTTTGGTCAATTCTTCCCCTTCTCAAGATACAGGAAAATTGGACTACCATGGATAGATCAAACAGACTTCAGATCTCACACGACACAATCTCTTCATACATAGACTCTAGGACACTTGGTAATCAATTAAAACAATCTGGAAAGCGAATGACTGCCTTTCATTTTGTCTTCTTAAAGCACACAGTATATGAACTTCAATTGCTTTTTCTTCTTTTTTGGCACTCTAACAGACGTGAAGGTGAGCTGTATACAGATCACATAACTGGTTTAATCAGTTCTCTTTAACCAGTTATTATTTACCCACAGGGACAAGCTCAGACCAGATAACCTCTCTCCGGGGGCCAAAACTAACACTGTGACTTGCACACAGTGACTTCCATGCTATTACTCCACCAGGAACCACATCTCCTTCATTCATAAAACAGTACGGATACTCATCTTAAACTGCTAGAGAGAAAACTGGCCGCCTCAAACCCCAGCCTTGCTGAGTCTGGTATTGATTAGAAGAACACTATGTTAGGCAGTGTTTGTTTTTTGCCCGGGAGAGAATTTCTTCAACTGGTAGCCCACCGTGTCCCAAATGCTGAATTATGGAATGGTTTGTTTTGTTTGGATCTGTTTTATTCTCCAAGAAACACAAACGACACTTTTTTTTAATGTAAAATTAAATGTACTCACAGTTCCTGTGGTGCAATTTAAATATGTTTTCAGTATTTCCTCCAGAAATTCACATAGAGTGTAAAATGATTTGCACAGCTTGAGTTTCTTTTTTTATTGACATAGAATTAACTCTGCTGACTTGATAAAACAAAACTAAATTAAGCCAGGATTACATTAATTTTGTCTTAAAAAAAAAATAGCTGCTTCAGTTAAGATAGCCTTAGTGGAAATATCCATTTTATGCTGTATTTAACTCTGTGGAGTTTCTCTCTCATTTAAGTCCAAGTATTAAACTTCTTCATTTGGATTTTTTGTTTACTAACTAGTTTGGGAAAGAAGAAGTGTGACTGATACTTTGTTTTCTTTTAATGGATTCAAACCTCCCAAAATACAAAGATCATTCAGACTGGCTAGGCCACACATAAAAAGCTTGTAGTAAAAGTGAAGTTCTAATAAATTCCATTTCTCCTTGAATGTAAAGTGTTCTCATATATACCTTATCAGTAACACAAATAAATAATCCAACTCTTCCATCTGCTTTCCTTCATAGAGTATTTCTACCAGACCCCACCTTAGAATCTTGCTCCATGGTTGAATCTCACATGACTCATCAGATTTTTCTCACTCACCATTCTAAGAGAATATTTCATGAAAAGCCTGACATTCTCCCAGCTGTTCCTTGGCCTCCATATCAAGATACCCATTGCCACAGGACTGAATGACCAATAACAAAACATCAAAGACATAGACGATTATGTATTGTCCCTACACATGAGGTGGTTGGCCAGGTCTGGGAGTTGCTGCCCTTGGCTGGGCACATTCCCTCATCTTGGGATTGTAGAGCTATCAACCCATCTATGCTGCCCTCGTTTGGGAAGAGAGGGCAACTCATCCTGTTCTGTCACAGCCCTATGTATTAGTTTTCTATTGTTACCTTAGCAAATCACCACAAACTTAACATCTTAAAACAACGCAAATTTATTATCTCAGGATTCTACAGTTCAGTAGTTAGGGTTACTTTTGCTGGGTTTTCTGCTCCAGATTTTACCACACTGAAATTAAGCTGTTGGCTACCTAGGCTCTTACTGCAAGGTACTGGGAAGAATCCACTTCAAAGCTCATTCAGGTTGTTGGTAATCTTATTTCATTCTAAGTGCAGAGTTGAGGCCCCATTTCCTTGCTGGCTGTAGCTCCCAGAGGCTTTCCTCTGGTCCTTCCGTGTGAGCCAACAGCAGTGCAATGAACCCTTCTCACACTTGAAATCTCTTTCATTTCCCCTTCTGCTGCATCAGTCTTTTGCCTCTTCTGCCCATCTTCTGACCCTAGCCTGGGAAATTCTCTATTACTTTGTGATTACATTGATCCCAACCCAGAAATCTGGGGTAATCTATCTTAAGGTCTGTAGCCCTAATTACATCTGCAAAATCTTTTGCCATGTATCCTAACATATCTACAGGTTCGAGAGATCAGGATATGGACATCCTTGAGGGCTGTTCAACCTACAACACCTACAAGTGCTCTCTTGCCATGGCAGAGACAGAAGTGAGAGAAGGCAGGCCCACTCAAAGCACTTTTTAACAGTAAAATGGCCAAATCCATTTTGACAGTCAAGCCCCGTGTCAGAGGGGAGGGTAATACACAGTTATAGGACAAAGGATGTGGATGCAGGGAGGGTGAAGAATGACAGTCACAGCCTCCTGAAGACAAAAGAAATACTTATTAAGAGTGGTGATAGTATTAGGTACATTAACCATCTCTAAACACCATGTGGTAGACAAGAGTAAATGTCGTCACAAGAGAGGTGGTCCCCAAGGCAGTATCACATGTACAATTGCCACCAGCCTCAACATACTATGAGCAACTATTAGTCAAAGACTTTATCTTGTTCCTCACTAATGTCTGGCATATAGCAGATATTCAGAATAAAAACAGTATTACGGCCAACATTCTATGCCTGGAACTGTATGTACTAAACAGAAAATATGTGTTAATCCATAACAATTCTATAAGGTATGTATGTCTCCTGTACATATACATTTCTAATGATAAAACTAAGGCAAAATCATGTTATGAAATTTGCCTAAGGTTATACAATAAGTAATAGAGCCAGGACACAGACCCAGAAAGTAAGTAAATATTCGATAAAAGGGAAAACGTATCCAAGATTCTCAAAATCCCTTTCTTTTTTTTTTTTTTTTTTGGTTATTTTCATATCTTTTTTTTTTTATATGAAATTTATTGACAAATTGGTTTCCATTCAACACCCAGTGCTCATCCCAAAAGGTGCCCTCCTCAATACCCATCACCCACCCTCCCCTCCCTCCCACCCCCCATCAACCCTCAGTTTGTTCTCAGTTTTTAACAGTCTCTTATGCTTTGGCTCTCTCCCACTCTAACGTCCTTTTTTTTTTTTTTTTCCTTCCCCTCCCCCATGGGTTCCTGTTAAGTTTCTCAGGATCCACATAAGAGTGAAACCATATGGTATCTGTCTTTCTCTGTATGGCTTATTTCACTTAGCATCACACTCTCCAGTTCCATCCACATTGCTACAAAAGGCCATATTTCATTTTTTCTCATTGCCACGTAGTATTCCATTGTGTATATAAACCACAATTTCTTTATCCATTCATCAGTTGATGGACATTTAGGCTCTTTCCATAATTTGGCTATTGTTGAGAGTGCTGCTATGAACATTGGGGTACAAGTGCCCCTATGCATCAGTACTCCTGTATCCCTTGGGTAAATTCCTAGCAGTGCTACTGCTGGGTCATAGGGTAGGTCTATTTTTAATTTTCTGAGGAACCTCCACACTGCTTTCCAGAGTGGCTGCACTAATTTGCATTCCCACCAACAGTGCAAGAGGGTTCCCGTTTCTCCACATCCTCTCCAGCATCTATAGTCTCCTGATTGGTTCATTTTGGCCACTCTGACTGGCGTGAGGTGATACCTGAGTGTGGTTTTGATTTGTATTTCCCTGATAAGGAGCGACGCTGAACATCTTTTCATGTGCCTGTTGGCCATCTGGATGTCTTCTTTAGAGAAGTGTCTATTCATGTTTTCTGCCCATTTCTTCACTGGGTTATTTGTTTTTCGGGTGTGGAGTTTGGTGAGCTCTTTATAGATTTTAGATACTAGCCCTTTGTCTGATATGTCATTTGCAAATATCTTTTCCCATTCCGTTGGTTGCCTTTTAGTTTTGTTGGTTGTTTCCTTTGCTGTGCAGAAGCTTTTTATCTTCATAAGGTCCCAGTAATTCACTTTTGCCTTGCCTTTGGGGATGTGTCGAGTAAGAGATTGCTACGGCTGAGGTCAGAGAGGTCTTTTCCTGCTTTCTCCTCTAAGATTTTGATGGTTTCCTGTCTCACATTTAGGTCCTTTATCCATTTTGAGTTTATTTTTGTAAATGGTGTGAGAAAGTGGTCTAGTTTCAACCTTCTGCATGTTGTTGTCCAGTTCTCCCAGCACCATTTGTTAAAGAGGCTGTCTTTTTTCCATTGGATGTTCTTTCCTGCTTTGTCAAAGATGAGTTGGCCATACGTTTGTGGGTCTAGTTCTGGGGTTTCTATTCTATTCCATTGGTCTCTGTGTCTGTTTTTGTGCCAATACCATGCTGTCTTGATGACGACAGCTTTGTAGTAGAGGCTAAAGTCTGGGATTGTGATGCCTCCTGCTTTGGTCTTCTTCTTCAAAATTCCTTTGGCTATTCGGGGCCTTTTGTGGTTCCATATGAATTTTAGGATTGCTTGTTCTAGTTTCGAGAAGAATGCTGGTGCAATTTTGATTGGAATTGCATTGAATGTGTAGATAGCTTTGGGTAGTATTGACATTTTGACAATATTTATTTTTCCAATCCATGAGCAGGGAATGTCTTTCCATTTCTTTAAATCTTCTTCAATTACCTTCATAAGCTTTCTATAGTTTTCAGCATACAGATCCTTTACATCTTTGGTTAGATTTATTCCTAGGTATTTTATGCTTCTTGGTGCAATTGTGAATGGGATCAGTTTCTTTATTTGTCTTTCTGTTGCTTCATTGTTAGTGTATAAGAATGCAACTGATTTCTGGACATTGATTTTGTATCCTGCAACTTTGCTGAATTCATGTATCAGTTCTAGTAGACTTTTGGTGGAGTCTATCGGATTTTCCATGTATAATATCATGTCATCTACAAAAAGCGAAAGCTTGACTTCATCTTTGCCAATTTTGATGCCTTTGATTTCCTTTTGTTGTCTGATTGCTGATGCTAGAACTTCCAGCACTATGTTAAACAACAACGGTGAGAGTGGGCATCCCTGTCGTGTTCCTGATCTCAGGGAAAAAGCTCTCAGTTTTTCCCCGTTGAGGATGATGTTAGCTGTGGGCTTTTCATAAATGGCTTTTATGATCTTTAAGTATGTTCCTTCTATCCCGACTTTCTCAAGGGTTTTTATTAAGAAAGGGTGCTGGATTTTGTCAAAGGCCTTTTCTGCATCGATTGACAGGATCATATGGTTCTTCTCTTTTTTTTTGTTAATGTGATGGATCACGTTGATTGATTTGCGAATGTTGAACCAGCCCTGCATCCCAGGAATGAATCCCACTTGATCATGGTGAATAATTCTTTTTATATGCTGTTGAATTCGATTTGCTAGTATCTTATTGAGAATTTTGGCATCCATATTCATCAGGGATATTGGCCTGTAGTTCTCTTTTTTTACTGGGTCTCTGTCTGGTTTAGGAATCAAAGTAATACTGGCTTCATAGAATGAGTCTGGAAGTTTTCCTTCCCTTTCTATTTCTTGGAATAGCTTGAGAAGGATAGGTATTATCTCTGCTTTAAACGTCTGGTAGAACTCCCCTGGGAAGCCATCTGGTCCTGGACTCTTATTTGTTGGGAGATTTTTGATAACCGATTCAATTTCTTCACTGGTTATGGGTCTGTTCAAGCTTTCTCTTTCCGCCTGATTGAGTTTTGGAAGAGTGTGGGTGTTCAGGAATGTGTCCATTTCTTCCAGGTTGTCCAATTTGTTGGCATATAATTTTTCATAGTATTCCCTGATAATTGTTTGTATCTCTGAGGGATTGGTTGTAATAATTCCATTTTCATTCATGATTTTATCTATTTGGGTCATCTCCCTTTTCTTTTTGAGAAGCCTGGCTAGAGGTTTGTCAATTTTGTTTATTTTTTCAAAAAACCAACTCTTGGTTTCGTTGATCTGCTCTACAGTTTTTTTAGATTCTATATTGTTTATTTCTGCTCTGATCTTTATTATTTCTCTTCTTCTGTTGGGGTAGGCTGCCTTTGCTGTTCTGCTTCTATTTCCTTTAGGTGTGCTGTTAGATTTTGTATTTGGGATTTTTCTTGTTTCTTGAGATAGGCCTGGATTGCAATGTATTTTCCTCTCAGGACTGCCTTCGCTGCGTCCCAAAGCGTTTGGATTGTTGTATTTTCATTTTCGTTTGTTTCCATATATTTTTTGATTTCTTCTCTAATTGCCTGGTTGACCCACTCATTCGTTAGTAGGGTGTTCTTTAACCTCCATGCTTTTGGAGGTTTTCCAGACTTTTTCCTGTGGTTGATTTCAAGCTTCATAGCATTGTGGTCTGAAAGTATGCATGGTATAATTTCAATTCTTGTAAACTTATGAAGGGCTGTTTTGTGACCCAGTATATGATCTATCTTGGAGAATGTTCCATGTGCACTCGAGAAGAAAGTATATTCTGTTGCTTTGGGATGCAGAGTTCTAAATATATCTGTCAAGTCCATCTGATCCAGTGTCTCATTCAGGGCCCTTGTTTCTTTATT